>NC_092046.1:66144918-66444918 GCF_003086295.3 Arachis hypogaea | reverse complement strand
AAGTTTGGCTAAAAATACACAAAAACCTCAAACCTCAAGTTTCATTAAAAACCAAACCCAATCTTAACCTTCTATACATATATTCAGCACCCCAACACCAATTACAACACCACATCCATCACATGTTACCATATACAACCACTCTTCAAAATTTAGCAACCATATGCATAAATTTCCCAATAATGTCAACAAAAATCATCAATATACCACCATCCATTCCTATCCATTCTTATCATCATCATCAACTCCTCACCTAACAACCTAGTATCACCAAAAACAATAATGATCCAGCCAAAAACTCAATCAATAACAACAAGATCATCAAAAGCACTAAGCATTCAACATACTCACGCATTCCAACCTATCCTATGGTCATCTAGCCTAAGTTTTCACAAAACATTATATATTAAATACGAGAAACCTAAATAATACCTTGGCTGATTTCCTCGAATACCCAGCGGTACCACCAAAAGGTTCAAAACTCATCCCCAAGAATCCAAAATCTCCAAGGCAAAGACACCCAAAGCTCCACCAAGCCTCCAATGTTCACAATCAAGCTCCAAAATACATATATATACTACCTAATCCATATTACCACATCAAATATAACCACTTAATACCCAAACACAATAATTCAAGAATTCCACTAGGGTTCTAGAATTCTCACCTTACTCAAGCACCAATAAAACAAGATTAAGCATTTCTCTCAAGCTAATTCGAGCCTAAACACCATAATTAAACAATTTTCAACATAATTGCTCATAAATTTCAAAATTTGGAAGGAAGAAATTAGAATATAGAAGTGGTTTTCCTACCTAATTATTGACTGAGTTTTGTAGAGCTCAACATCGTAGTCGCGTGGCCGCAGACGGTGCAGCGATCGGAGCTCGGAGCGAGAAGTTATGGAGGATTGAATTGGATGTTAGGGTTGGAAGCTCTCCTCCGTTGCTCTCCCCCCAGGAACGTGTTTCCTTGGTTTGGGGAAGAAATGAGCTTCAGCTCATTGTGTTAAGGGAAAGTGGGTTGGGCCTTGGGCCCAATATGGGTCCGGTTCGATCCGTTCGGCCCAATTTTGGGCCAAATTCATTAAAATTAGTGTCAAAATTCTTGTTTTAATTAGCTCTATCTTATTAAACCATAAAATTCATATTTCTAATTTATTTTATTAAAATTAATTTATTGATTAATTATTCGCTAATTTCACAGGATTTACAACGGAAACTCCCGAGGTCGTGGCACGCATATAACTTAAAGAAATACTACAGTTAGGAAGTAAGCCTTTTTTCCTGATGTACTCTTTTTTCCAACCTTAAAGATTTTTCCCTAAAAAGGATTTTTTTTCTAAAAGGGGATTTTAATGAGGCACCAAAGCAAGGGCTAAGGGTACTCAAACCCTTAGTAAGTAGGCTTATGTAATGAAATTTTTCATTTATCAATAAAAGTCCTATTTTTCTTTAAAAGTTTCCTAAAAAAATGCATTAATTTAAACTCCACAAACCGCGAAAATCTTTCCCCAACCTAGAACGGTTGGCAAGATAAAGAAACGAGGTACAAATTAATGTAAGAAGTTATATAAACAACTCGTGAAAACTGACCTCAACCATAAGGCGGAACAAAAGCGAAGTGTAGAAGTAACTTAACAAAGTCTGACTATACGAAATCGGATCTTGAAAAGGAAATCCATGTAAATAAACTCATTGCTTAGATTAAGCAAAAAGAACAGCATCAAAAAGTTGCTAAGGTATGATACCAAACTAAGCAACTGTATAAAAGCTAAATTCTAAAAAGGTCTAGCTCTATTATATAAGGAGCACAAAAGGCTCTATAGATTTCAAAGTTGTTTGAATACGACTGCAAAGAGTTGTCAAAACAACAAAGGATATAAGGTAAAGTGTTCAAAAAATCACTAACTATTACATATTAAAAGTGTCCATCAAAACCCACAAGTCAGGCTATTCAGCAACAAAAGGAAAAACTATGAAAAGCTACAAAGAGGGGCCATGAAGAGGGTTAAGGTCCTCCCCTGTCATGACGTCTTAACCACGGGCAGGAGGGGTCGGAGGATAAATAGAGATCGGCACGGCTGGGATAGCACCAGGAGCTGAAGGAGGGAGTTCAGCATTAACGACCTCGGGCTGGACCTCGGGGGTTTGAGATGCTGGACCGCCTTACGCTCCTGAGGACTTCGATTCGGGCAAAGGATCCTCTTCTCTGTCCTCAGGGGCCAGGACGATCTTTCTATCAACTACTATGTTGTCTTGACTAAAAAAGGAAAGATCGACCCCGGGGGCAAGGACTTTTGAGCCTTCATATCGTTAAACATTTCGTCTATCCCCTCGACCATGGACCCTTGAAGAGAAGCATATTCCTCTCTGGCATTTCTTAAATCCTCCTAAAGGTCAATTTTCTCCTCGTAAATCCGAGTATAACTTTCCTCCACTTTTTACTTTATCCCCTCCACCATGGTCGCAGCTTCTTCTGCCTTCTTTACCCGAGACCAAGCTCTCTCTAAGTCGGACGTCAGCTCGTCTGTCTCCCACTCCAACTCCTTTTTTATCTCCTTAAGCCTCTCCATTTCAGCTCGGACAGCCTCAAGTGAGCTTCGAGTGACACTGAGGGGAGCTTTTTTCAACTCCTTAGCTAAAGACGCACACACTCCCGCTATCCAAATACCATTGCAGGCCATAAGGTTAAGATGGTTTTGAATAGCCACATCATCCATGCTGATGCGACTATGAGAAATAATATTTCTCTCACTCCAGGCAATCCCATCAAACCCTTTATCGTAAATGCTTGCCTCTTTCGCAGTCTTTTGTTTCTTAGAAGGAGGTTCTGAAGACGAAGGAGAAGGAGGGGTAACCGAGCTCTCTGGAGGCGGGTCTGGAGAGACCAACTGACTTGACGGAGTGGGAATAATCTGCTTCTGAGCATAAGAACTTGATTCTGACTTCTTCGGCGGAGGTCGGGCAGAAGCACCCCTGATCTCTTTTTCCTGAATACCAAGAGCTACAACAGTTTTCCAAGTTTAGCAGAGCTGTTTCATTGCTGCGGACTTGGGAGCCATTTTCTCTACAAAATAAACAAAAAAGCAAATTAATCATAAATGATACAACCAAGGTCATAAAGCTAAGGAAAGAAAGCTACCTAGCTCAGATCGGAGTAGACCGGGATCCTCTAAGAATCTCTTTGTATCTAAGTGAGGAGCTCGGCCCTGGCACTCTTCCAACACGTCTACCATACCATTCTCAAGTTCATCTAAGGTATCTATGCTATACTTGGTTATAACGGGTTTTTCTTGCTAGTATAAAGGGAAGCAAGGTTCGTCATTCTAGTCCAAAAAGAAAAGACGGACCTCCTCTATAGCTTGGATTTTGAAAAAATAGTTCTTAAAATTGTGGAAGCACTCATCAAAAATGGAAAAAAAAAACCTTTTTACCTTGAATGGAACAAAAAGAAAGCCAAGAAATTTTTCCTTTCGAAGACCCAAGTTTGGTCAAAACAAAAAGATGAAAAAAGACCTTAACCGAAGGTCGGACATCGAATTCTCGACATAAGAGCTGATAAATCTTTAAAAAAGCCCAAGAGTTTGGGGGAAGTTGGGAGGGAGCAACATTATAAACCCAAAGGACATTTGTTTCAAAATCAGATAAAGGAAGCTTGACATCCAGTTTTCAGAAAAAATAATCATATGCATAGAAAAAAGGGGCGTTGGTGCGGATTTCAAAAACCACAAACTAACCGGCAAGTGCATTGGGTCATACCAAGTAATACCTCAGGTGAGTGAGGGTCGATCCCATGAGGATTGATGGACCAAGCAACAACAATTGAGTGATTAACTTAGTCAGACAAGCAAACAAGAGCGCTTTAAGTTCAATTGCATTAAACAGTAATCAGAGAAATTAAGAAAGCAATTAGTAAACGAATTGTGAGAATAATATGAGAAAACAGTTAAGGCTTTGGAGATATTTACTTTTTTGGATTAACAATTCTTACCAACTACTTTAATCATGTAAGATTCAATTCATAGCAAACTTTAATTGATTAAACCCTAATTCCTTAGTGATTTAATCTCCTCTAACCTAATCAACCACTAATTCCTTGGTCACTTAATTTAGATTAAAGGTTTAAGTCTAATTCTAGTTTATTAGCCACATAAACCCTAAATACCCAAAGATAAGATGATTATATGTCACATATCACGTTAAGTCCATGTAATTAGAAAATTATGAGGATATTCTTTCAAGCTGTTATTCAAGTGAGTTAACTTTCTCAAGATTCAACAAGAATTCAAGTAGAAAAATAGTTATCTTCCAATATAATCTAATTCCTAGGATGAAGAACAAAAGCAATCCTTGAATTTGAATAAATAAATTAATTAAAAGTAGAATGAAAATAGTATTAATCCATCAAAATAAACAGAGCTCCTAACCTTAACAAAGGAGGTTTAGTTGTTCAAGGCTCAGAGAAAACTAGGGTTCTAAAATTGTGTACAGTGCGGAATGAGGAACAAGAAGAAAAATAGAGCCCGAATGGCTGAATTGTTTCTCCTTTTATATCTAACCTACTTGATTTGAAAATAAAATAAAATAATAATTACTAAAACCTAAAATATTGTGTTTTGTTTTAATAATAATAAAAAAATAAAATAATAAAAAAAACTAAATCCAACGAGCCCTTCTTTGGATCCCAAAAGCGCGCTACAGGTGCTGAACGCCAGGTTCGGAGTTTAGTGCCACTGAGGCAGAGAGAATTGTGTGAGTTGTTGTCTTCCTAGCACTAAATGCCAGCATGCTAGTGGCACTAAACGCCAGGGTTGGTGTTTATCGCCACCAGCGTGTGGTTCTGGGCACTGGTTATGAGACAGATGGCACCAAACACCAAGTTGTGGCATTTAGCGCCAGCTCAACAGAAAGCTTACACTAAGTACGAAGTGTTTGGCGCTAAACTCTAGGTAGCGGCATTTAGCGCAAGTTTGACAGCATCCAAATTCGTCCTTCTTCTTCTGCAAGAACTCTGTCAAACTCACCCAAATCTTTTCTAAAATTAATAAAACCAAAATGCGCATCAAAGTAGCATACAAACAGGTCTAAAACACTAAATTCTCATTAAAACTTAATAATTCCATGTCTAAAATACTAAGAGAAATATAGAAAAGATGCTCACGCATCAGGCGTCCTGAGGTATTTAAAGAAGGAAAACACACCCTCTCCTCGGGATCGGGTACCACTATCTCGTAATTTCTCTCATTCTCTCTATTCTAACATAATCTATGATGTTTATGGAACACCTCACAATACTCCTTACAAAAAGAGATGGGGACTTTTGTCGACATATCTTTTATGACTGATCGAGATATAAAATCTACACGTACAAATACAACAAAGAAATCGTCAGTACAAAGCTCGGACACCAGCAAAAGAAATCAGGAAAAACAAACTAGAAAGACAAAATCAATTTGAAATCATCTTCTTCAAAACAAGAAAGTGCCGAAATGGTATCCCTCCTACAACAAATAGCAGCGATGCCATTGGGGGCAAAACAAATCCATTCAACAAGTCGCAAACGCAAACGACAACAAGTTTTTCCAAACAATTTCAGAAACACAACCAAACACCCGCAACAGTAACACCAGACAATCTCAAAACAAAAGAGAGTTTTTTATATAAACAAAGCAACAGCAGTCAACCATTTTTCCAAAAAATTTTCAAAGACACAAGAAAAGCTAAAACCCTACTATTATCCAAAAGGTCACCTCAAACAGATTCAAAAAGACTAACAAACAGTTATGAGAAAAGAAGCCAAAAGTCAAGAAAATCAACCTTGATGAAGAATTCGAATAAGGAAAGGGGCATGTCAAAACAGCAGTAAGCATGAACGTTCCTCTCCACACAATAAAAACAAAAACTTTAGAAGGAACAAGATGGAGAAATCTTGGAGCTGAGAGTGGTTGGAAAGCAAGAAACAGATAGAAGAAATTGAAAGTTTTTTTGTGAAAAAGAGAGCAACAAAAGCTTTTTCAGAAATGGAGAAAAGAAGAAGAAGAAGAACGTGGAGCATTTTATAAGAAAGAAAGGGCAAAATAGTCCTTTCATCCCCCTATTAAAGACGTGCACGAATATCAAGGGAACTGCCACGAAACGTTCACCCCTCATTTAAAGAGGCAATGTTCAAAATTTCAGAAACACATCAAGTACTCAACCTCTTGAAGGCAGTGTATCCGACGTCATAACTGAAGCCACAAAATGCTTGAACCCGACCTCATGTAAAGCTTGGACTCAAGTAGGGGCACTGTTCATACCATGGTCCAAACTCATAAAGGTCGGGCCCAACAAGGATAAAAGGCCCATCTAAAAGGGCAGCCTCTACCGCATACTCGACCTCTTTAAAGAAGTCGGGCACAACAAAGGAAGCCCAGCCCTACTTGTCCAAGCAAGTAACTGCCTCCGCGAATCTCTCCAACTATCTCTATCTTCCCCGAAATATAGATTCTAACAAATTTCTAAGATAAAGGGAACGATTATCCATCAATAAAGGTGGAACTACTCCAACAAAAGTGGTTAACAACTCTACTATAAATACGTAGATATCCCTCAGATATATACATGTTCTAACCTACTAAAACCTGCCTAAAGCCCTTACTGACTTAAGCATCGGAGTCTCTTGCAGGTACCACCTTCCACCTCCTCAAGAGGAACTCGGACGACGGTACCTCAGCGTAAGAACAAGTCGGACACTGCCTCAGAAAGAGTCTAGACCTTACGTTCAAATCCAACATTTCAGGTAACCCTCATAACAGATATAAATTAAAGGTTTAATTACTCTGTTGGTCCCTATAGTTTCGCAAAATTTTCAATTAGGTCCCTATACTTTTTTTCCTTTCAATTGGGTCCCTATACGTTAATTTTTTTTTCAATTTAGTCCTTGTTAACGTTAAACGTTAAAAAAATGTTAGTGAATTGTGAAATTACTTGTATACCCCTAGGGACCTAATTGAAAAGAAAAAAAATATAGGGACCTAATTGAAAATTTAGAAAAATTATAAATATTCAATAAAAGATATTCCTATAATCCCTTTTATTTTATCACTATCATTTTTTTCTTATTTATATACAAATTGTGACATAAAAAATATTTCTATAATCCCTTTTATTTTATGACTATCATTTTTTTCTTATTTATATACAAATTGTACCAAAAATACTGTCTCTTTATTTTTTTGACTTTCAAAATACCTTGTCTTAAGAAGATACAAAAAAAAGTAATGGATAAAATAAAATAGAGAAATAGTAGTAATAAGTATAATATAAAATTCAATTTTCATCACTCAAGTATTTATTATGACCAACATAATGAAAGAACTTGCATATGGCATATGGTAACAAGAATCATTGATAGAATAATAACTAAAATTGTTTACAAAAATTGAGTTCTATATAATTCCTCAAACAAGAGAATAAATTTGGCTGACAAAAACTCAAAATCAAGTATATTGAAGAAATGAATTTTCCTTATGGTAACAAGAACCATCAGAAAGAAATCCCTAAAGGCTGCTTGCTCTAGCATAAACAGATATTCCATCTCCCTTGGATATGATCTTTGCCATTGCAACTGATGCCAAGTGACGTAGGCCGTCGACAACCAAAGGTGAGCAGGAAATACAATGCATCCTCACACTGTACAAAACCCTTGGTCCATTCAATCTGCAACAACTTAGTTTCAGCTTGTATATACAAAATGATCTGGATGCACACAGCTAACGATGTTCACAGCAAAATTAAATCATAGGGATGGGGATACTTCCTAGCTCCTACTAAGAGTCCAAGCAGAAAGAAGCTTTAAAAAATAAGTATGCCAAAGTAGAATTCATTTAAGACATCAATGATAGGAAACCATCATTTGCAGCAAAACTTGATCATTACCTTTGTCAAGCAATTTATGCAAGTAACAAGAGTTTTCTCATCCTCAGTAACCAATAGGGGGACAATAACCTGAACTGAAATATTTTAATTATTGATATCATTATTAAGTTAATAAAGTAACCCAAGTCCCATTCATCTGAAATACATTTACAAGCAAGAAGAGCCAACAAGTGAAAAATTCAAGAAATACATACACTTAAACATCTGAATGGATCATGCTGGGATAAAACAATATTCAGGCAGTGCTCTGCTTCATTTGAGACCTGAAAACAGGATGAAATTTGCTGAAATTAGGAGAAGAATTAACAAGAAGACAAACAAGAACATCACAATGCTGGAAAGAATAAACAGAAAGATATAACAACCTCTTATTATATTCCAAAAAGCCCATAAAAGAAATATGTATGGTTGCATTTACCAATATAGGCAAGGGCACAATGAAACAAAGTGGAGTGCATAAAAGGGGGTAAGAACCTGGGTTTTAAGCATTTCAACAACCATTGAAAGAGCAAGCTCTCTGATTGAGGAATCTGAATCATCCAGCACCTCAAGCACAACTGTCAGAATTTGATTGAAGTACTGCAATGACGATGAAACAAACATCACAAAAGACAAAAAAGAAAAATCTAATATACTGTGCTATGCCGCAATGGTGAAATTTTCTTAGCTTTATCCCGACTGACCCCATTCTCAAAATGTTATCATTTTTTCAAACTATTAGTTAGCTCTTAATTTCTCAGGCTTGCATTCACAGTCCAAATCCCAAAATGAAAGCTTAGAATTAAAATTTAAAAAAAAAAGATAAAACAAAAGTATCTGTCCAATGCATGTTTCCATCAGCAAGTATGAAGCTTTTTTTAGGGGGGTACATGCTAAGACCTCCAAATTACAGGTCAATGGTGCAGCAACATCAAAAAACAACTTAGTATTATTGATAACAAATCTAAAGGAAAATTTCTAAAATAAAAAGTGTATATAGATTCTGAGTAAGGAAAAATAAGGTTATTTCGCCCCTACCTAAGTTCAAGATGCAGAATTTCTTCGGAAACTGTTTGCTTAATTGCGGCCCTGCTGAATCAGGCTTCGACTCCATTAACTAGCAGCAGCAATTTGAAAATTTTGCCGATCTATGGCTGGCGGTGTGCGCATTGATGGGTTTGGGGCAAGAAGGAGAGAGAAAGCTGACGTTGATTGCAACGCTGTGTGGGTCTTGTGGAGAGTTCGGAATGCTGAGATATTTGAAGGAGAAAGAACCACAGCTCAAGTGATTTTTGTTACGGCATCGAAGCTCCAAGATTTGTCGCCAACACTTCCAACCTTGATTCATCTTTTTTCCGTCGACTGTTGCTGGTAGTGGATGAATGGCCTTCTTCTAGTGGCGACGAGCATGGGAGGGACGCCGAGCAGAGGAGATGCCGCAAGAGGGGACCTTATGGTGGATCCAGCGGGAGCTCAAGAAGTTAGGGGTATTGGGTTAGGACGGGGTGAGTGTGGGAGTGGGACAAAATAATAAAGGGTTTTTTGGGAATTTTGAAAATATAATGGTATCTTTGATTAGTTTTTTTTTAAATATGAGAATATTCGTTTATTTAACAGAATATTCCGTTATTTTAAACGTTTTTGTTACGATAGGGACTAAATTGAAAAAAAAATTAACGTATAAGGACCCAATTAAAAGGAAAAAAAGTATAGGGACCTAATTGAAAATTTCGTGAAACTATAGGGACCAACAGAGTAATTAAACCTAAATTAAATTAATGATTTAATTTAATCTGATAAAAATAAACATAGTCATATCATTATACTCATATGATTAATTATATTTATTAGATTTCAAAATAATTAATTGTTTAAAATTAGTAACTTTAAATTAAAAAATTAATGTACTCGTATTATTTTTAAATTGAAAAATTATAAATAAAAACACTTATTATTTTAAAATTTTAAAATTAAAAAAACGTACTCGTCTTATTTTAAACAAATGTTCTCGTATTATTTTTTTTAAAAGAGAATCTCGGAAGTTAAATATAACTTTTAAGTATCTCAACAAGAGAGATGGATATATATATATATATATATAATCCTTTAAATATGGCCTTTATCTATACATATACACTCTAATGTTATTAATTTGAAGGATTATATACATCCATCTCTTTTGTTGAGATATTTAAACGCCATATTTGACCGCTGAAGTCCCTTTTGAAAAAACTAATACGAGAATATTTATTTAGAAAAAAGACAAGTATATTTATTTAAAATTCTATTCATATTAATTTTAAAATAATTTAAAAAAATATGAGTATGTTTATCTAAATTAAAAATTTAAAATAATAATATTACTTTTATTGATAATTTTTTAATTTAAAAATAATGCGGATGCATTATTTTTTAATTTAAAATTATCAATTTTAAATAGTAAATTTTTTCAAAATCAAATAAACATAATTAATCATATGAGTACAATAATACGACTACGTTTATTTTTATCAGATTAAATTAAATTATTAATTTATATTACATCTATTTAAATTTTAATTCTGTGAATTAGTTATAAATATTAAAAATATATCAATACGATCCAAATTGTACGGAAATAGGAGCAAGTTCATCGTACCAATGGACGAACTTGTTAGTTTTAATGAAGTTTGCTATGCATTGGACGAACTTAAATAAAATCTGCAAATTCGTCGATACAATGGGTAAACTTGTTCCAATTTAAAAAAAAAAACGAATTTCAAAAAATAAAGATGAAAAAATTTATTTTAAAAAATAATTATTTTGTTATTTATTTTAAAAAAATTCATAGTTAATTTTAACAATTATATATGACAACGATATAAAAACAAGAGAAATGTATTATAAATTTTACTTGATAAACTCAAAATACATATTTTCTTTATTTGTAGTTTAGCTGAAATTATAGTTTTAAAGAATTAGATTTTTATATAATATTTCTCTAATAAATAAGAGAAATATGCTTTTGAAATTAGTGATGTCCTGATGATATAATAATAGTTAAGTCAGACGTAGGAGTTAAAATCAGTGATTTTTCTTTTTAATTAAAAATAAGATAATCTAAACTGTTAGAAAATTATATGGAAAAATTATTTCGTTTTGTTTTATAAAGTGCATAGAAAATATCACAGAAAAAGGGATGAAGAAAATGATACCACAATATGCATAATTTAATGCAATTTACATTTAATATCTATTACATAATGGTAAAATTTTAAAATTTTTATGGTAACTAAGTCCATCTGAATCAAATGGTTGATGGAGATGTATTATTGAAAATCTATGAATATGAACTTCTTCTACAGTAATGAGAGGTCGAGTTCAAGGTGGTTCTAAGAGAGGTAAATCGTGTGGCTGATTGGTTGGCCAAAGAGGGGTCAAAGCAATATGCTGGTAATATTCTGTGATTTAGGCTAAGTGAAGAGAGGTCTGGGTTTTCTTTATCTTTTTTTTTATTAGACACCAAATAAAAAAATAAAGATTTTGCTAATTTGTGTGCTAAGTATATAAGTTAAGTATATTATAAAAAAGTATTTTACAAAAATTATTATAAAAATTAACTTTTTTAAATATATTTTCAATACATTAAATACATCAAAAATATTTAAAAATTTTATTATTATATTTTTGAAATGTACTATTACCATACAAATTAGTTAAATCTTTAAAACAAAACAAAACCCAAATCTAGGATCTAAAAAGTCTAGACAAATGAGTAGTCTTTTCGAAAGCCTCTCTAATCTCACTAAAACGGCAAGAACAAATGAATAATCCTTCAAGAATTTCTTTAGTCTTATGTCTGGATGACAATGAGTCTCTTCACCTTCGTTTAAAAAAAAAACCCGATCCTTCCATATTCTTGCTATAGATCTTCATTAAATTGTCCACAGAAAAGGTGGATATCTATGGACAATTATTAATATCGGACAATCAATTCTAATTAGGATAGTTATGTACTTGAACCAGTCAAAGACAGTCAAACTCATTGAAAAGTGGTCGGTTCGCATCGAACCAATAAACAAAACAGGACATCGAAGGTAACCATGGAAGAAAGTCCACTGGACTTCCAGCACACGTTGCTCTTGCTCTTAAATATAAGCGCTCTTTTCAAGCTTTTCTAACTTAACCCAATTGATTTAGGACTCGTTCTCATATTTAAAGACTCCTTTCATATTTCTCAAACATAGCTAACTGATATATAGGACTCACAATACATATTTCTATCTGCAGATACCTAATCCATTCGATTAGGGTAGGTTATCCAATCCGCTGCGAGTAGGGTAAAGATCGATTTGGGTATATCTGCGGGTAGGGTAGAGTACGGCCGTACTCTATCCTATTCTACCCGCACTCCATATATAACATACATTTTATAAAAATTAGGTATATAGTGAGGAGGTAAGAGTTGAACCACAATCTCTCTCGTATAATGACTTGCAATAAGTGATCAACTACTAAACTAGTTAGTTAATTTAGTAATTTAGAGCATTTATTAATATGTATGAAATTTGGAATGATTGAATTTTATATTTGTTTTGAAAAAAATTTATATTTTTGCGGGTAGGGTTTAGAACTTTAGGGTGCGGGTAGGGTTAGGGTTGAGAGATTCTCAACCTACGAGTAGGGTAGGGTAGAATTTTAATGAAATTTTCAACCCGCGGTTAGGGTTAGGGTAGGGTCCAAACCCTACCCTAGCTACCTTACCCATTGCCAGCCCTACCGATATAGGACATTTAAGTAGGGGTGTTCATGGTTTGCTTAATCCAAAAACCAAACCAGTTTTTTGGTTAACCGAAAATATAATCTTGGTTAATTAATCAAATTAGTTTTACATGATAAAATCGGTTATTAACCGGTTAATAAAATTTAAAATCGATTTTTATATAGAAAAACCGGTTTTAAATTAAAAAAATCAGTTTTTACATAAAAACCCAATTTTTACATCAAAAAACTGGTTTTTATACCAAAATTTTGATTTTTACACCCAAAAACCAATTTTTATAGAAAAATTAATTTTTTTACCTACAAAACCCAAATTTTTACCTTTTTTTTTAAATTAAATTTTTTAGTCTAAAAATTATTTTTTTTCTAAATAATATGAGTAACATTTGTAAATAATAAAATCTCTTCCATTGTAAATAATAATTACTTTTCTAAACTTTTGGTGGCAACACTCATCACATACACCAAAAGAAAAATTAAAGGAGATGAACAAAAATCCATATTATTTCTTTTGGTAAACCAATCAAAGCTCAACATATTGAATGTACTAGGGGTATGATCCACGACATTGACAATACAGTTCAGATACCATAGATTATATTCATACATTAGAAAGTGAACCACAATGAAGAAGAACAGATAATTAGAACAACAATTTTCCATTCAATTCATACAAATAAATTAAGTCCTAACCAATCAAAAAGTGAACCACAGTAAAGTAGAAACTTACAGCAGGATCCATTGAAATGAAGAGTTTAATACTGAGAGATTTTAAAATATGCACATTTTCAATCCATTGAAATGAAGAAGTCCAAAGTATACTAATGAAGAAAAAAAACTGAACAAATCTACAAAATAGAAAAAACCCAGGTAACAAACTCAGGAGAAAACTCATAACTCAGAACCAAAGGTAAAGAGTAGACTTACCTCAATTGATGAGTTCCGGTGAGCCACCGACGAAAGAAGAAGAGAACCAAAAAAGAGAGATACTCCGGCGGCAAGAATGGGAGGTCGAGGCAGAGAGACAAAGTCGCGAATTAAAGTGAAGACTCGAAGAGGCAGAGGTCCGACGAACCACCGATGAGCTCCGGCGAGAAGTAGCGAAGAAGAATTATTGACGGCGGCCGGCGGCGTACAGAGGAGAAGCGGCAAAGAGTGATTTTTTAAATTAGGTTTTTCTTTTAATTAGGATCTTCTCTCTTTTCTTGACTGAAAAATTTTGACACACTTTACTTCATACTCATTTCTGTAACTCTCTTTGGAATCATGAGTCACTAGCTCTCTTCCATTGGGAGAATAGCTCTGTTGAATTTTAAGAGATTAATGTGATTGATTCTCTACTTTAATTCTTGTATTAATTGTTTCTTTAGGGAGAATGTTGTTCTTCATCTCAAGGATTCAAATCTATTGGAAAATAGTTTGACTCTGAAGTGGGTTTCATGATCATTTAGAAGAATGAATCAGAGGAATCAAGCTTGAACACACACTTTCTCAATTCTTATGATCATGAAATTGGATTTGATAAGTGACATTGAATCAACCATTTTTAGATCTCAAGAATTGTGTAGTGCTAAATCAGAGAATGTACTTTATCTCTTCTCATGAGCAGTTGAACATGAAATTGGCAATTGATTAAATTAAGAGAAATTGAATTACTAAGAAATTAGATTCAATTACTTATCATTTGCCAGAGATCAATAGTTACATGATTGAGGAGGAGATAAGATTTATTGCTCTTGAAAATTTAACATCTCTGAACCCCAATGCTCTCACTATCATTACTCTCTTTATCTTGCTTTATAATTGTCTTTAATGGATGCACATTTACATTGATTACTTTCTTGCTCTTTACTACTTCCAGTTGATTTAGTTTTCTGTTATTTAGATTTTTGTCATTTTGATTGGTTTCATTTACTACTTTCAGTTGATTTAGTTTTCTGTTATTTAGATTTTTGTCATTTTGATTGGTTTTATTTACTTAATCGTCAAGTCATTTAAATTCTAGTTTACAATGTTAAATAAATCTCACTCAAAATTTGAATTGTCCAATTAGAATAATTCACTAATCATTGTTGCTTAATCCACTAATATTCGTAGAAACGATAATCCATTACCATAGTATTATTTGATACAATTCAGTACATTTTTCGAATTGTGGATCGTTAAAGTCCGCATCAAATTGCCCCCATAGAAATGAAAAGACAGGCTAAATACTATCGAGTTAGGTCCAGTTTGGATAACCAACTTAATTAAGCTCCTTTTGATAAAATAACTTAAACAATAAATGACTCTATTAAAAGTAATTTATAAATAAGTTATTTTGTATTTGGATTTTTAACTCTAAAAGTGCTTATTTTATAAAAATGTAATGAAAAGTATAAGTATTATGAGAGAAGTCATTTTTTTTAACTTCTCTATAAGCTCCAAAATAGCTTCTTAGAAAGTTGCAATTTAATTTTGAAAATTTCACCAGACATTAATACTACCACTTTTCATAAGTCAAAAGTTAAAAAAAGCTACTTATAGAATTTTCCAAACGGGCCTTAGTGTCAATAGGACGGGTGCCTGAGAAAATAGGTTATCCATTAATAAAATAAACTACTTATGGATGACGGTACGATGATGAGTTTTAAAAACATAACTCAATATGTTCAAGTGAGTTTTGCATGAAAGATATTGATGCATAATTATTGTTAGTTATTGTTGTTTCTTTTTTTTTTTTTTATATACACATCCTTATCACATTAACGAAGAATGAACTTAGAGCATTTCTTTTCTTTTTCTCTTGAATTTTATTTTGAGAAAGGAACATGTTATCTCCGTTGTATTTCCTTTGAAAAGTGCAGAATTTTTTGTGACATTTGTACATTTTAGTATCAAAATAAAAAAAGCATATTGAAGTAAGAAAATAGGGTATTAATGAGATAACTGATACAAAATGATCATAGAGACAAAGGTAAAAGAGAAAATGAGTATTCCATCCGATAGACTTTTTGAGAATGGCAACACTAAAAGCCTACTTCTAATTCGGATCATTTCCAACCAAACCTTGAAAATGTTGACTGAAATTGCGATTTAGAACTTCATTTAAAATGTCATATTCTTTGAATTATTGTCTATCATTTTTTTTTTTCTTTTTTTCCATTTCTTTTTTTTATTTTTTATTTTTTTCTATTTAAGCACCCACTAGGGGATGAAACCCTAGTTAGGGTCGAGACACACATATATATACACAATCAAGTGCCAGAGAAAAGTGGGAGAGAAGAAGAAGAAGAAAGAGAAGCAAAAGTTGTCATCTTCATGGTGCACGGTGAATGGTATATTAAGTGAAGAACGCCACGGTTAGAGGGTTAAAGATGCACCACTGGCTTTAGGGAAGGAAGCATCAACCAGCAGCCCTTGGACCATCTAACGGTGAGGATCCAATGACGAACATGGGTAACGATTGAAAAGATAACGTTTAGGCCTCTCATGAATTTCAGTCCAACGAATAGTAGATTCCAGCCACCGAAAAATGATCTTCTGGGATCGGATGAATATAACAGGAAGCAAAATGAGATCTAATATGCTTGGCCATTTTGCTATATATAATGGTTATCCTCAGTGTTTGTGTGACATTGGGCATAAGAGAAGTCCTTACAAAAAATAGGTACATTGTGTAAGCACTTCCTTGATGATTATGTTTCTTTTTTTTTATTTGCTCTTCTTTCATTTTTTTTCGGTTGTTCTATACTTGTCTTTGTAGCCTTTTGATTTTCTAGATTAGAGAACTTTTAATTTTATTTTGCTTTGATATCTTAACTTCCTTTTTTTCTCTTTATTTCTTAATTGATCATCTCAATCGACCTCTTGTTCTGTCAACCACTTCAATTTTAAAAATAACTCCAATTTATCTTGACAATCTTTGTCAATTTTGTTAACAAGATGGTTTGGTTGCTAGTAAATATAATTTGTACAAGAAAATTTGTATATGGATGGAGAAAAATTAAAAATAATGAAAAATGCAAGATTAGGCTAGTGATAAAGGATGAGAAAAAGAAATGAGGATAAAAATAAAATATCTGAATAAACAGTGAGAAAGTTTGAAGGTAATAATAAATTTAGAAAGGAAAATAAATTTCAAATGTATTTTATTTAAACAATGAAATATTAACATCATGCCCATTTACGAAATATTGTCCCTAAATCTTGAGTAGAGCAAATGAATTAACACATTGTCATTTTCGGATAATACTGGGTAGTTAGAAAAATGATAATAATTCCTTGATATGTAAGATTAGATGGGTACTGTGACACATTTGTTTGTTCTCCACCTATTACTACAGGGATTCTATTTGTGCTTATCTATTGCAAAATTTCCAAAATTTTTACTATTTATGTTCTTTCATCTTATTCATTTCTTCTTTAATTTCTTCTTAAGTATGTCCTAGTTCATCTGTAATCTTTGATTGCAAACCAATTCGGTAAGGATGTTGTAACGACACCTTTTTCTGTTTATTTTGTATTTTCAAATGTAATAAATGATATGCAGATGTTAATGTAAATGAATAAAAATGTGAATAAATGTAATAATACTAGGTCCAAATTGCATATCATCATTTCTCTTATTGAAAAACAATCACATTGGTACAACCAAATAGTATTCAAAATTAACCAAGGGACATTTCCAAAAGTATTCAAATCTAATCTTGGAAGTTCTAAAGATTATGCTATAATTCTTTTTTTCTTCAATAACTATAATAATTGACTAAGGGGCATTATCCTTATCCATGTTAAACATTTGATGGTATATTTACAAAATTGGACAATGCATAAGCAATGAAAGTGAAATAAAAATTAGTATTGATGAACATAGTAAAAAAAATCATTCTATGAGGTACAACGATTAAATTCTATAGAAAGGTTCTAGGATTGTATATACAATGTGAAAGGAGTGTTAAATTTAAACGATAGATTTTTATGTGCTTATACAAAAATCGAAGATTTCACAAAACATCATTATTTATCTCTTTATATTATAGGAGTTGAGCTAAAGCCTGTGAGTAAATGCGGTGAAAATAATAAAACAATTTATGTACAAGTAATATACACACGGATTAACATAGAAGATATTCAAAAAGAAAAAAAAAACAAATGAAATCAAACAACAAAAAATAAGAGATTAATATAAGGCTTAACCCACAAAGAGTATCCCAGTGGAGTCGTTAAGTTGTCACAATGTCCGCACCTAGGACAGTACAATCCGGAGGCGATCGAGAGATGAAAAGGATATTCATTGTCTTTGAATAATAATAATATTAATATGTTTCTATCCGAACAAATTTATATATCAATAACAACCAATCAAAAATAACTTAACAAGAAAAGACAAAGACACAAAAGGAGGAAGAATAGTGAAACTGGACATGGGAGAAGAAACTAGGAAAGAGAGAAGTGAGATAGAGATAGAGGAAGAGGTATCTTGTGAAAGTGAAGATGACGAATTTGAAAGTAAAACTACCAGAACTTGGAGAATAGAATCCCATGCAACCTAATCTGACTTGCAGCGATGATGAGATTGTTGTGGATTACATTAGGAAGAATCGGGATGGGAGAAATACTACGGAGGATACCAGTTTAACCACAAGGGACAGAAGAAGGAAGAGAGTGACGAAGTTTTAGTAAGCGAATTTTATCTTAGTTTTGCAGGAGAGAAGCTCAACAGTTGAGGACATAGATAATAGTCTTTTTGGTGTTTATGATCCGAAGTCTTTTGATGTTTGTTTTGATTTTTAGCCTTTTTTTATCTTCGGGATAGAGTATCCGGATGGACATTTGGTTTTTTGCTCGGTTGGTTAGGGCCGTTTGCTTGTTTGTTTTTGTAAGGTGGTTTGGTGTTGTTTTATTGTCTTGGCTTGATGTGTTTCGTCAAGCTTAAGAACACTACTCTCCATATACACAATTTCTAATAGAATATCAAATCTTTAAAGGTGAATTTTATCATGTAGAAGAAAGATTCCTTCTATATGTGTAGAAATGTGTTGTCATATTTTGAGTAAAACAAGTGTCTAGAGAGAGAGTACAATTATAAGTATAGTGGGAGACAAAAGCTGATATGTGGACCCCACTGCAATGAATTAATTTTTTTAATAATTTAATAATGTAAAGTTGATTAGGTATTAATAATGAATGATAATGATGGGCTGTTTTTGTTTTTTTTTTCTGTAATGGATTTAAGTTTTTGGGCCAGGCCATTTTTTTTCTTTGGATTTGGGTCTTAATTGAATTTTTTTTATGAAAAATATTATTCTAATTTATCTTTTAGTTGGGTTAATTGTCTCTAATATAAATTAATAATTAAAACATATCTTCTTTTATTAATTCAAGCGCCTCCTAACTTATGAGAATCACTCTTAGTATCTCTTCTTCAACAACACTCAACATATTACTACCATCATAATTTGTCACGTCCCAAAAGCAATCTTCTGTCAACACAAAAATAAAATTTTGACCAGCAATAAGTATATCTATTATCAAATATTAACAGCTTTAAATTTAACTGACACATAAGAAATTAAATTCTAAATTCAAATAACCATTCTAACCAATAAAACAATAATTTTTTACAAATTCAATTATTCACCGTATCTTTATTTTAAAAATAATTTACTAGCAAATAAAAATTTAAATAACAATGACTTAAATATTTTTTTCATATTAACCAGTAACCTACACATAATTTACGTTATCATTAAATTAACCTACACATAAATGAATTAACAACTAAATTAACATTGTTAAGTATAAAAAATATAATCATCAACACTGTATCTATTTTTTAAATTTTATCAAAAATGTCAATCGTAAACACTAAACCCCTTATCATTAAATATTAAAATATTTAGCAATCCAATTTTAGAATGAAAAACTTAAACCATCTAATTTTAATCTCTAATAATAAACAACAAATCCTGATTTCTTAATCATAAAACTTAAACTAATCCAATCTTGAGCTCTAAACCATCCAACCCTAAATTCTAAACAATATATTTCTAAATTCTAAATTCTAAAATTTTCTACACTAAAACCTAAATCCTAAAGCATCTTACACTAAACCCTAAATCAAGTAACAATCAATTTGAATAACTAAACCATTTTATTCATAAGTTTAAAAATAATGAAACAACAAAAAGAATTTAAATGACTTTTAATCCAATTTTAATATGTTAGACTTTATTTAAATATTATGAATACAAAGTACATAATTATTTTTTAAAAAATTTTTATAAGGCTCATCTTTTAAAGGATTCATTTTTATAACAGTACTTATCATTTCATAATTTTAGAACGAATTAAATATAAAAAGAAAGAAAAAAAATTGCAATAAAATTCACCTAAATGAATCATGAAAGAATGATATCATATCATATCCAATAATAGATAATACTCTACTTAATCTCTATATTAACTAATTTAATGTATAAAAGTGACAACATTCATTTTAAGGATAAATTACATAAATAAACAGAACGAGTTTCAAATTTACATGAATGTTCAATTACATGTGATTCGAATTAGTAGGTGTATTAGTAAATGGAATTCATTGGAATCAATTTACTATGAAAAAATATTTTAGTGAAGACTATCTCATGTAAATCGAATCTATTCGATTTAATTTAGGTAAAACAAAGTCAATAGCTTCAATTTAATAGGAGCAGCTTCTATGGAGATTTTATGGAGATAAATCGAAATTATAATAATCGAACCACACTCAAAGTAAATCAAATTCTTGGGTTTAGATTTAATGATTTTGACAAAAATTTGTAATAAATTCATATAACCGTTTTGCATTTTAGACATTCATATAAATTTAGAACACATTCAATTTGTTTATGTGATTTACCCTCATTTTAATCTTTCCGGTCATACACACACATACACACACACACATATATATATATATATATATGAATCATTCTAAATTAACATTCATCTAACATATTCTTTTTGTGATCGTTTTTACGTCAATAAATTATTTATTGTCAAGCATGAATATAACTTGTTAAATAACATGATGCCATTTAGTAAAATACTCATGAAAAATACATACATATTTCATTTTTTAGTAAAAATTATAAATTATATTTTGAAATTCTAACAACTATATTAACTAAATATATTCAAATTTTTTACGAAGGTTTTATGAAAAGAATTCTAATTAAACACTAAATTCTATCATCGATTTACAATTGTTACAATACAAAAATTTTATCACGTACCAAATATATTATCATCAAAATAAACCCTAAACGAACCAAAATTAAATTCTAAATGCTAAACCATTTTATTCTTGTACACTATTATAATTTTTTTATAACGTAAATTATGTATCTTACTACAAAAATTAACCATATAACTAATGATTAATTTACCTACTACAAAATTAACCATATAACTAATAATAAAATCACAACTAATGAATGATTATAGTCTAAAACATTATTAAAAATAAGATTATTAATAGTATTAGAATAAAAATAATATGTGCAAAACACTAAACTAATATTTTCAAGAACACAAAAATACATCTTTTATGACAAAAAAAAAGTGTCCACTTTTCATAAAAAAAAAATCAATCAACACCTACATCTACACAAAAAAAATTAATTAAGACCCAAACAAAAAAAAATTTAAATAACTCCCAAATCCATAAGATATTATGTTTATTATTTTGGTTTTTCATAAAAATAATTCAATTAAGACCCAAATCCAGAGGAAAAAAATTGCCTGGCCCAAAAACTTAAATCCATTACAGAAAAAAAAAAAAAAAACAGCCCATCATTATCATTCATCATTAATACCTAATCAACTTTACATTATTAAATTATTGAAAAAATTAATTCATTGCAGTGGGGTCCACATATCAGCTTTTGTCTCCCACTATACTTATAATTGTACTCTCTCTCTAGACACTTGTTTTACTCAAAACAGGACAACACATTTCTACACATATAGAAGGAATCTTTCTTCTACATGGTAGAATTCACCATCTTTAAAATAGTAATTTTGTCTTCATTTAAATAAAATAAAATAAAACTGAGAATAAACTGAAATTACTATAAAATGAGGTCCTATTGCTTTCTTTAAAAAAAAAAGGAAAAGGAAAAACAATAAAAACAGTAACAAAAATATAGTGTGAAAGGTTGTCATGGATACTTGCCTGGAAACAGAAATTAAACTGAACAACTGAACCTAAAATTAGAAAAAGCAGCAACGGCGCGCACTAACAAACACTATATACTGTTTTCTTTTTCTGCCTTATGGGTTATAACTTATGAACAATTACGCGTACGGCTTACTTGTTCTTTCAAGTTCCAACAAAGCGATTTGTTATTCTTCCTTTGCTTCTTTCCCTCTCTCTCTCCTAAACATTTATATACTTAACCATTATTCTGTATCACCAGAATCCATTCAATTGTTCTTTGCTTTCTCTTCTCTTCTAAACTCTTTCAACATCTATCATCTTTTTCGTCTGATTCTCAGCATCCATGGCCACGGTACAATTCACAATCCTTGCTTCGCTTCTTTTTTTTGTTTAGATACATTAGTTTTCAAGTCTACAAATTTGTCCAAATCGATAGTTATTTTAAAATTCAGATAATTAATATATACGGTGTGTGATAATAAACAAGTACACGTGAGTTTTTACCGATAAAACATATATATATAGTCAATGTGGGTTATAAGCCCATGAGTTAAGAATTCAATAGAAACTTCCTTCTTGTCTCTTAATTATTTATGGTTTTTGTTTCCATTAAAATTTTTTGAATCCTTGAATTGTTCAGCAAGAAAGAGGTAGGCCATTGCCAAAATTCGGAGAGTGGGACGTGAACAATCCGGCAACAGCAGAAGGTTTCACAGTGATATTCAATAAAGCAAGAGATGAGAAGAAGATTGCAAAAAATCTCCCAAGAGAGAAACTTGCCACCCAAGAAAAGAAATATAATGCACCTCACAAGCCTGTTGCTTACACAAAACATCCCCAAAAGCAAAAGGTAATAAAATCTTCAAAGAACACCTATGGTTCTTATTATGAGCTTTTAATTTTGTTTGATTTTCTGAAATGATATTTTAATGCAGAGTAAGTGGTTTTGCTGCGGTTAATAATCCAAGAAGGCGTGACAAGGGAATTGGATTCCGAGAACGACTATTAGGAAAGGGGATCCTTGTACAAACCCTAGATGTTGGTTTACGGGGACCAGATTCTTGAAAAAATCCCCAATTGTTGTGATCCTGCTTTTTAGCATTTCAACCTTTTTTTTTTCAATTTATCTTGTTTTCTTTTCAAGTTTTCTTTTTTCTTTTCTTTTTTTTTTTTTTTTGGTTGTTGAAAGTTTACAAGATATTGTATTTGTAAATTATAACACTGGAAAGAAATAAATAAATGTGAACTTATAGTCTGATACATTGTTATGTTAGGCGCTAATTTATTATTTATTTATTATTTCTTGTATTTTACATTAGACACTAGATATAGTTTTCTAATTTTTTTTACATGAAGAAACTCTTTCATCAAAAGATAATAAAAATAGGAGATAAAAAGTGGAACAATGTCTCAACATATCTGGAGGGTATAATTAGGGTATTTCGAAAATTAGTACAACATATACATAGTCATATTAATTTTAGGTGCATATTATGGTGAAGAAGAAAAATGAATGCTAAAAAGATCAAGATTCACTCTTATAAATAATTAAATATTTATCTAAAAAACTTTGTTATTTTATTTTTATTAATTTTTTAAAATAAATTTATACACTTATTTTCATTCTCTTCATATAAAAATATCTTTCTTGTAGAATTATCCTTAATTTTAACACACTCTTTTCTTTTCGGATCTAAGTTGACTTGGTTCCTTACTTTGAGTAAATCTCCAAAATGGTCCCTTAGATTGAACCCGTACACCAATGTTATCCCTGACTTTTAAAATGATCTAATTGCATCCTTCAGATTGGGCTCCGTGCGAAATCCTGGTCCTTCCACCCATTTTCGGCGTGACTCAGCAGCCGGAGCGCTGAGCTGGCGGTTTGTGGTCCATGTAGGCAGCCTTAATCGACGCCATTTTGCCTAGAGGGTACTTCCATTGCTTGTTAAGAAGAGGACGGTACTACCTACCGCAAAGTTTCTTCTTCTACTTCTCTTCCTCTCAGATCTACTTGCTCTTTCTTGCTTGCTTTGTTGATCCGCTTTCTAATCTTGCTAAAAAGTTGATTTGACCTTGGAAGCTTGCGATCTAACTAGATTTTGTAGTGTTAATCTAAGATCAGGTGTCATTGTAATAGTTCTAGATGATTGATTATGTTCCGTTAGTTTCACCCTAGAAATCTTGATTGAGATCTGTGTTTTGATGACAGGGATGCAAGAGGGTACTTCCATTGCTTGTTAAGAAGAGGACGGTACTACCTACCGCAAAGTTTCTTCTTCTACTTCTCTTCCTCTCAGATCTACTTGCTCTTTCTTGCTTGCTTTGTTGATCCGCTTTCTAATCTTGCTAAAAAGTTGATTTGACCTTGGAAGCTTGCGATCTAACTAGATTTTGTAGTGTTAATCTAAGATCAGGTGTCATTGTAATAGTTCTAGATGATTGATTATGTTCCGTTAGTTTCACCCTAGAAATCTTGATTGAGATCTGTGTTTTGATGACAGGGATGCAAGAGGCCGCAAGGTGAGATTGGAGGAACTCCAGCAAACATGAGTGGTTGTTCTTCACTACAGCCAAGCCCACAGTCATCAGCGTTCCCAAGCCTTGTTCCTTCCTACCATGCTAGCCCAACTTCCTTATCATTCCCCAGCCCCTCTCGCATTGATCCCAACCTTCAAAACCCCTCTTCATTCCTCCTACCATTTATTCATAACATCACCTCCATCCCCACAAACCTTCCTCCTCTTAGAATATCCAATAGTGCCCCTGTTACCCCTCCTCTTTCTTCCCCAACCTCCGGGGGTTCTAAAAGGAAGGCGGATTTCGAATCCCGCTCCAATGTCTCCTCTCTTAATTCGTTCCGCCATCCTCTCTTTGCGGTATCCGCCCCATCCAGCCCCTCCCGCCGCCACCAATTGGCTACTTCCACCATTCCTGAGTGTGATGAATCTGATGCTTCCACTGTGGACTCCGGTCGCTGGGTTAGTTTTTAGACAACGACAGCCTCGGCTGCTCCTCCATCGCCTACCTTTAACCTTGCGAAACCAGCAATGCATCAGATCACTCCCCAAGGTTCCATGAATATGAATGAAGGCATGCAATGGGGCTAGGCTGCAGAGAGAGGAAGACCATCGGATTTTGACTTTGAGAATGGTAGAGTGAAGCCATGGGAGGGTGAGAGGATACATGAGGTGGGAGTGGATGAGTTAGAACTTACTCTAGGCTGTGGAAAGGCCTGATGTTGAAAACAATGTTTAGGGCTACCTCCAGGCAAAACGACGTCGTTTAAGGCTACCTACGTGGACCACAAACCGCCAGCTCAGCGCTCCGGCTGGTGAGTCACGCCGGAAATGGGTGGAAGGACCAGGATTTCGCACAGAGCTCAATCTAAAGGGTGCAATTAGAGCATTTTGAAAGTCAGGGGGTAACATTGGTGCACGGGCTTTTATAGCCGAATCCAGTGTAATTCGAAACACCCCAATTCGAATTACTATTAGAGCCAGAATGTGAGTAATTTGAATCAGCCATATTCAAATTACTTAGGGATTCGTGCAAAAGTGTAATTCGAATCAGACTGATTCGTATTAGTAGGTGTATGCGTGTATGTAATTCGAATCAAGGTGATTCGAATTACATGCAAATCAAGTTCAAAACATGCTATTTCGAACTATATAGAAATGTACATTGGTGAATTTATGAACCAGTTTTCGGTTTGGCTGATTTGTGTAATTTCCTGCTCCCATTGGCTTAGTTATGTGATTTGCCCCCATATTAATATATTACAAGAGTTCCGTTATTTAGAACTTGTTTAAGTGAACTTTTAAAAAAAATCTTTTTTTCGAGATATCTTTTTTTAAAAGATCTTATAAAAAAATAAAAATAATTTTATATTTGAATATCTCATACAAAAAAATCTTTTTATCTATCAATTATATTTAGATATAACAATATAAAAGTATTTTTTTATTTATTTATTACATAAAAACATCTTTTTTTTAAATAATTTTTTTAAAAAAAGATATAAATTACAACTTTTCAAAAAAAAATGTTCTTTTATTTTTTTAATACGTTTACTTTTACTACTAAAAATTTGTCAAACACATTAAAAAATAAAAAAAATATTATCGAGATAATTACACCTAAACAAACACTTAATTCAAAGTTAAAAGATATATGTTTTACTATAAAATCATGAAGTGTAGTAGTAACTCACCTATGTCTTAAAGCCAAGTATATGTTAGGATTCACAAATGCCCAAAATGTTGCTCTTGGAAAATTATCAATTTTATTTGTAATCTGGCACCTTATGGAAACTAGAAAGTAATCCGCATTCACATCCAGTTTGAAAGAAGACCCACCAAAAAACCAAGCGAGTAAACAAACAAGAAAAAAAAAAAAGTAGACTAGAGAGTAGAGACTACATATGCTTAAGTTGTAAATACCAAGTCCAAAAAAAAAAAAAAATTAGTAAATACATAAAAACATCCGTTTGCCATGTGTATAAATATATTGGTAATCCGTAAAAGCTTGTAACTAGAGGAAGAAACTTAGAAGGGTATCATGTTCATAAAGAAAACTACAACTTCTAATTGAAGAGTTGCTCAAAGGAAAAAGAAGGTCCCTTGACAAAGATGCTTACAGAGGTTACTGAACAGCACCTCCATTTCCACCCATCCCATCAACTTCAACACCAGTTGGGGGCACTGGGTTTATGGGGTGGTCATACTTACAAGCCGGTCCAAACTTACAGAGTCCATATCGTGTGTAATGCATGCACGCATTCTTGTCCTGCATTTCATGATAAACATAATAGAAAGAAACTAGGTAAATATTGCTTCTAACTGCATATGGCTCTATCAAATTAGAGGTACTAATCCTTTAATCCATCATCGTCACTTGGTGTTAGATCTTTGAAGCCAGATACAGGATCATCACTAGGTTACACAACCATGTCAATTCAATTTTAAAAGCACTTACATTTATTTACCCACCATAGGTTAAAAAATATTGAGAAAGAAGAACCATTTTCAAGTTTCTACACAAGCGGAAAAATAGTGGTATAAACTAACATAAAATGATGATAACAACAACTTACAGGTCTAAGAGGCAGGCCTTTGTCATTGAGGTTGCATGGAGGTAATGTTGCTATCCGATTCTTTGGATGGTGAAATTTACAATTGGATTTGAACTTGCAATCCCCAGTTTTCAGGAAGTAGCTGCATTCAGGTTCACCAGGTCTTTCAGGAAAATCATCAACTTGAATTCTTTTTTGTGGGTGTATATAAACATTTGTTTCGATCACTGGATTGTTCATGACATATGGTGGAGGTGGATGCATACTCCTCTCAGATAGGTAGGTAGGTGCCTTTACAAACCAAAAACAAGTCAGAGTGATGCAGACAGTTCAGCCAGCATGATAGTTAACTCTAGGAAGGCGAGAAAAAAGAAAACAAAAAGGACCATGCTGTACTGCATTCAGTGCATTGCACTATATAACTCACAGGTCAAGAGTAATAGGTACAAATCGAATATTCACTTCTAAGTTTACAACTAAAGGTCCGCCTCATGAACCTCAAATAGCTTAATACTCATTCAGCTTTCCAGTATGCATTCACTGCTAATGCATTGATATGTCTGCAACACTCAAGGTGACAATATCTCACCATATAAAAGGTATTTCAAACCAACGGTAGAATGATATAAAGTCAGATAAATGAAATAAATATATAGCCTGATAACAATAAGTTAATAACATTGCATGACAGGGCATTGGCAAAGTCAATCATCTATCTAGCATAAATTATTGTATAATAAAACAGCCACTATTAGATGGCTACTAATATTGAATCTTAGGATATACCTGATATGCATTCCAATCAGGACTTGGGGGCGAAAGCATCATTGGCACAAAAGGAGATGTTTCATTTACTGTTCTTGGAGAAGACCATGTTGACACAGACTGTTGTGATACACCATGTAATGAAATAGATCCTCCATTACTATACCCTGGAGATGATTCAGAACCTCCAACAGTTGTAGGGTCAGGATGATTAAACTTGCAGTTTGCTCCAAACTTACATGAGCCGGTGCGCATGTAATAAGGACATTCTCTCTTTCCCTATCATTTAAATCAACCAGAATAATATTTCAGAGGTAACTGTTTTTGGAAGCTGTAAAAACAGATAAAAGATGGTATATGAAAGAAGCTTCATATATACATACCAGACGAATAGGCAGACCAAGAAAATTGAGTTCTGCCACCTCCTCGGTTGTTAAATCTTTTCCTTTTGTATGGTTATATTTACAATCTTTTCCAAACTTACAACCCCCGGACCTTAAATAATACTGCCATAACACCAAGAAAAACATTTATTAAGAACATTTCACATATCTTTTAAAAAAAACTTCAGAAAGAAGCTATGTCTGAAGAGCAAAATCTATTCATTTAATCACGCCAAAGAAGCTGCCTGACTTAGATTCATTCGTATTTTAACTCAACAATTGATAGGGTAGTGCAAAAAGCTTTTCCTTTTTTCTTTTGCTTTTTCCCAGTTCATTTGTTTTCGTATCCACTACTATTACATATTGATGTATGCAAGCTAAATTATGAAGATAATTATTAATTTATTATTGTTATCTTGCATATGAAACTATCATCCCTGTCACTAATGTCATTATCACATGCTTCCTGGAATGCGGCTTGACTGAAAGAACTAGAACAAATATAATGTCATGAAAAAAAATAAATGAAAAAAAACAACAAGGTCCTTCCTTGTCCACTGCAAGTGTAGAAAAAGGAATTCATATAATTTTATCATCTTTATATCTCTTTGCAAAAGATATTGCTACGTAATAATTTGAAGGTAACCAAAATTGATAACATACAAAATTATTCGCTAGATCAGACCTTCTTAAACTATCCTTATCCACAACCTTCTATGTAAAATTAAGAATATGTAGTTTAAGTTTTCAATTAAATAACAGAATGTGCAAATTCTAAATTTACAATGAAATTTGTTTAGAAGCATAATTTTGATAATAACCTTGCATTCTGTCTGTCCTGATCTCTCTGCTTGCTCTTCCTCTCTTTCTGCTGGCCACTCTTTAACAGCCTTCACGTATGTTTGAAACATCTTAGAGAAAACTTTTAAGATGTGAACAAAATATAACATGTTTGCAGTCATGAAAGGCCAAAAGCCTTGTTAAATGCTCAATCACATATCCCTATTTCCCTCTTAACTGTATTACTTTTTCTTCCATTTTTATCATAGTGAAAACTGTGAAATCCTTTTGTTAATAGATAACATCATGTCACCTCACCTAATACAACTTCAAAACAAAATTGGGCCAAAAAGACAACATTGTACATAATCAAGTCCTAAGCCAAACCTGAAATCTAACAAATTGCAAAACCTCAAGAAAGCGCACAAAAAAGGGCCAAGAATACCTGGTTTTTCCTCCTATTAATGGGGTGATTGAACTTGCAATTGATTCCAAATTTGCAATTCCCAGTCTTCATATAAAATGCACAATCCTGAGCATCAGGCCTCCAAGGGTACTGGTGTTGTGCCCTACCACCACCATTTTTCTCTTCCCTCTTCTCATCCCCATCAACATCATCACCCCCATCAGCATCAACATATCCATTAACTAACCCATCATAATCACCATCCACAAGACCCACATTGACATTCTCCTCTTCCCAACTATTGGTCTCCCACCCCCAGTTATCCCCATCACCACCACCACCTTTAAAACCCTCATCACAACCATTTACAACTTCATCGTCACCATTAGTAACACCCCCATCATCAACACCACCACCAACTTGGCCAAAGTTTGAAACTTTATCCCCAATCTCGCCACCCTCTTCGCCCACACCTTCCAAACCCTTCAAATCCAGCTTACTCTGAAGCTCAGCCGAGAGTGAACCATCCTTAGCCGTTTGATAGAGATCTGACGGCTGAGGATCGTCGGTGCCGTGATTGGAAGAAGGAGCAAGTTGAGGGTCTTGTTGGGTGGCGGTGATGGAGTCACCACCGCCATTGGGAAGTGAGGAAGAAGCAGAATCGGATTCAGTGTGTTCCATTCTCCCTCCACATTTCAAACCCTAATAATGGTTCTATAGTACTTTGTTCCACTCACGCGCAGAGGAAAAGGGCTAATGTGGTGGTGGTGGTGGTGTTTAATTTATTTAAATGTGTGAATGGGGAATGGAATTGGGGAATCAGCAAAGTAAAGAAAGAAAAAGCAGTAGCAATGTGTGTGAATAAAAAGGTGAATGGGGAAAAAGGGTGGGGGGGGGGGGGGGGGGGGGGAAAGTGTGCAACTTTGTGGCTCTGTGAGTGAGCGAGCGAGTGAGTGGGTTGTGGGTATAGTGTAGAGAGAGTGTAATATGCGTGCTTTGTTTGGTGCACTGCACCCATTATATATGAGTTGTGTATCTTCCCCCAAATTTGCCATTTTGCATTTTTTGCTAATAAGTAAGATCTTTTTCTTCTTATATTAGTCTAAACCATTATTTAGTCTATATAGTGAAGTGATAGATTTTTAAATTTAGTGTTGGATTTAATTTGTATACCAAAATAAATGATTTTATAAAACATTTAATGTTGTGTTGGCATATTAAAAAAAATAATAGACCTAAATAATTTTTATATTTTTTTTGTGATAAGAGATTAAAGAAAAGTAAAAGACAAAATTAGAACAAATTACGATATGTCTGGCTTAAAAAAAATTTCTAACCTCTTTCTAAGACTGCAGGAGCTCAACTTGAGCGGTCATGTTTATAACATCACATCTCGTCATGGCGTCAACAATATTGTTGGGAGTCCACTGAATAAGATCAACACTAGCCCTCTATTTCCACTTCAAGATCTTCTGAATTTTGCTAACCATATCCTTGTCCAAGTAATGTGCTCCCATGTTTTTATCACTAATCAAATTAAAGGCCTCCAAGCAATCAATTTCACTGAAAAGCATCTCTATGACTAGCCTCCCACGATAATAGTAATCTCTACCAGATCACAAATAATTCACATTTGAGCACACACACATAAGAGAAAGATCCCATACAACCTCTCAACCATAAACCATCTGAATTTCAAATAACACGGTCAAATCACGCCTTACTACTATCATCAAATATACTTACAATTTACCTTAACCGAATCTTGTGGAGGAGTCGTCCAAGTAAAGTTCATGGAATGAGCAGCATGAAGAACCTTCTTGAAAAAATATTCTGAAGCTCATTGTTTGAAGCATAGATAAGTCTCACCACTTTATCAATGGATCAGACTTCATTGAAATTGAACACATTATTATTCCTATCCTTCCAAATCCACAACAAGCAAGCAAAAAATAGAAATACATTAGTATTCTTATATTTATTAATCTAAGAAACCATGTCCAAGTGCTGCAGATCAAAATTCAACTTCTTCTAAATGTTTCAAGCCTTTCGGTGGTCCCTAAAACAATGCAGAACGGTTTTCGGCACAAACTGACACCTCTGGCAAAGATTGGAAGTTGCAAGGTTTCTTTTAAATCTAAATTTAGCATTTGGAACCGCATCATGAAGGAAAAGCCAAACCAGAAATTTAATTTTTTTTCGAAATTTATAACTGCCACAGCCATAACCAATCCTCATGCTCATCCTAACCGAACATGCACTTACTTAACCATGTGTAACCACTACTAGAAGAGTACAATTTTAAAGTTGAAAAGGTTCAACTCTAACCCACCATATCACTAACAACCTGACTCGGATTAAAGGCCTCAAGGGCGCTACTTGAAGTTATCAGATAGCAGGGTAGCAACATCAACCAAATTCCAAGTACCATCTCTCTAGAGATCGCTAATACAAAGCTCTGTATCCCATATGTGAGATAATTCAATTTCTCTGCTATAGTACCATCTCTTCTCCAGTTGTCAAACCATAAAACCTGTTGAAGTGGGCCAATACGCCATGAATAACTGTCCCTAAGAGCATTGGATTCTTTGCAAATACTCTTCCAAGTTTGAGAACTCTTCATCATATTAAACAAGAAAAATAGTTTCAAATTCTTATTGTATTTAGCTACCAAAAGTTGCACCCAAAGCTTCTTTGGACAATGTAGAAATTACTAAACTAGCTTACCTAAAAGAGCTAGGTTAGCGCAAGCTAGATCTCTAACCCCCAAAACCCTAAATGTTTTGGTAATTACCATATTTTTCCAATAGGTAAGGCTCATGTCCCTCCCATCCACTTGGCCCTTACAAAGAAAATGACGCATCAAGGAGGAAATCTTGTTCGTTGACCAGCAAGGAAAATAGGAGACTTGTATTTAGTAGATTAGAAGAGATGAAATAACAGAGTTAACTAGACAAAGTCTATCGCCTCAGTTCAAGGGTTTGCCCTTCCAACTTCCTAGTCTTCCTCGAATTCTTATCAATCACACCATTGAAAAATACTCTGCCAACTTGAGAGTGAGATATACACTCCCAAATATCTTTCCAGCTTAAGTGAAATGAATCTAAGATACCCCAATAAAGATTTCTTTCCTTCTAATTGGTTTGAAATCCTTCATCAAGGTTGGAGTGTCAACTTTGGGGATCAAGACTATCAAGGTCTCCATTATCTTAGGGCAAGTGTAGCCTCCATCAAAAGTATTTCTCATAAAATTCCACACATCTATACCAAGAGTGTCACAATATTTTTTGAAGAAAAAACTTGAAATTCATCCGGCCCAAGAGTTTTAAAAGAATTCATACCAAAAACTGCTTCTTTAACTTCAGCCAAGGTAATCGGGGTAGTAAGTTTCCCACAAGAATTGAGACTTAGCATGGACAAAGGAACATTTCCAAGGCAGTTCAAATCAACATCTTCCAAAGAACTAAAAAGCTGCTTGTAATAAGACAAAATCTCCATTTTTAAAACCTTAGGGTATGTTGACTAAGAACCATCATTTACAAAATCTTCTTGTGTTTCCTATATACCAGAGTTTAAATATGGAAAAATGTGTATTTCTATCGCCGAATCTGATCCATTGTTCCTGAGACTTTTGGTACCAACAGTTCTTCTTGAAGGGGAATACAATTATAATCATCATTGAGTTCTTTCTCCTTTAGCCTAAGAGACACGCTGTCTATCACTTCCACATGACATTGAACTCCCCTGATTTTGTTTTTCAAGCTCTTTTTTCTTGGCGAAGATATTTCCAAAGACCTTTGCATTAAACTTCAATAACCTATCTTGAACTTTCTTTAAATTTTCAACAGTAGTTCTAATTCTATGTCTTTAAGAATGTTGAACCATGACCTTGTAATTTGGGTGAGTGGCCCATGCTGATTGAAATCGGAAATGACGCTTCCCTTTAGGCAGACGAGCACCATTACAACACACAAAAATTGGATAATGGTCAGAGTGTAGCCTACTAAGAATCTCTGAATAAGCATCAGGGAAGAGAGAAAGTTAGGCTTCATTATTCAAGACCCTGTCCAATTTTTTAGCAATATTAGTACTATTTTGATTTCTTCTATACCAAGTATAGCTTTTGCCAATCAATTGAAGATAAAAAAGACCACAATCATCAATAGTAGAGGCAAAGAGCTCAGCTTGCCGAGGAGAAAAAAGACCCCCTTTCACCTGATATGTTTGCATCTTTAAAATTTCATTCAATAAACTAAGAATTAGTGCAAGATAAGTAATGATTTCATGGTTAAATGAGCAATACTATGAGTTAGTGTGCATTCCTTGATTACATGAGAATTTGGAAGAGAATTGGAAAAGATCAAAGAGAAAAAGGAGGCCAGAAAGCACTTTAAGCAAGAAAAACAAGAAAGAAAAGCAACTCAGAGAGTTCTTGAATAAAACAAAGAGCTCCTTGGACACCCATTGATGAGGAAAGCTAGTCGTGCACCGTGGGCATCTAGGTGTGGTACGGCTAAGCTAAATAGAAAGCAATTGAGGCCAAACACATTGCTTGGCCGTGCAACGTGGGTAGTGAGGCGTGCCACGGCTAGAGCAAAAGAAGGCATCATGTGTACACATCTGGCATATGTACGCATGATAATAGTGGCATGCAACATGAGTCTCCAGACGTGCAACGTGAAGAGAGAATCAAAGGGATTCATGCGTACGCATCTATCATGCGTACGCACGAATTGGGCAAACAAAGGAAATCATGCGTACGCATGCTAGATGCGTACACATGATTAAACCCATAAGGAGCATTATGCATATCTCCATGTCCAACGTGATCAAGACAGAAACCATATTGGACTAAGATGAGGCTTCACGTGCAACGTACAGGAGCTCCTGTGTAATGTGAGATATGGCCAACTCCGAGGGACTTTTATTCATCCACTAAGTCCTCCAATTCTTCAAGACTTAAGTGATTCACTCAAGGCTCAACTTAAGCCCACTAATCATAGCATTAATTTAGGATTTCAAAGAAGAAAAGATCCAGAGCTTGGTTAGAGGAAAATACTTATGAAGTAGATTTGATTTTTGTTTTAATTTGACTCTGTTTTAAGTTTTGAATTTTAAATTTGTTTAGGGTTAGTATTTAAGGGGAGAAAACACAACCTTTTTTTCTTCTTCGACACTTTTACTTTTCATAATTTTAGGTTTTCTCTGAAGATATGAGCAACTAAATCTCCTTGGTTTTCTAGCTTTTCTACCTTTGATTAATGCATTAGGATTTCCTTAAGAAAAAATTTTCGTTCTTCATCCAAAGGATTTGAATGTATTGGGAAACAATTCTCTTCTGAGTTGAATTCTTTTAACTTTTTGGAAATGTTAATTAATTGAATTAAGCTATAAAACTTATTCTCACAGTTTTCAGGTTTTGAAACTAGACTTGATAAGTGATATCGAATCAACTAGGGGAGATTCCTATGAATTGTGTGGCTTATAAATCAGTGAACGTGCTTCAACTCTTTTCTTAAGTAATTGACTAAGAGATTAGCGATTAATTTGGTTAAAGAGAAATTGAATTACTAAGGGATTGGGGTTTGATTAGTAATGATTAGCTATAGATGTATCTATGCATGATCAAGGTGGAAAGTGAAAAGTATTGGTCCAGAAGTCTCAACATCTCTAAAACCTTAACTTTTATAATTATATTATCTTTTCAGTACTTACTGTTTGCCCTTGTTTACTTCACTATTTATGTCAAAGTTTTCTAAAACCCTAAATTTTGATTGTCTGACTAGAATAATCAATTGACTATTGCTTGCTTAATCCGTTAATCCTCGTGAAAACGATAACCCACTCCCGTGGTATTACTTAGTACAATCCGGTACACTTGATGATAATTTGTGGTTTGTAAAATCCATATTGATGACTGGAATTCACTCCTCATATAAAAATGATGAATTCATTCTTTTGGCAAGTACACCAAAATTATCGTCAAGTAATAACCCACAGTGGAGTGGGATCGTATCCACAGAGATTGGTAGATTTGAGCAATTTTAATCAATTGGTGAATTAGTTAAGCTGAGCAATATAGACTTTGTTTGCAGAATTGTAAATGACTCAAAAGTAAAGAGAAGTAGTAAAGTGCAAAAAAGAAAATGGCAATAATGTAAAGTGCAGAAACATAAATGACTTAATTGTAAATGGGAATGGGATTAACAGAATATAAAGAAAGCTATAAAGAAGGTGGAAGATAAAAATAAGGGGAATTCATTGAGATCAGGAGATGTTGTTCTCTTTGGATTAAATCCAGTTTATCTCATCTTCAATCATGCAACTCATTGACCTCTTGGCAATCATGATTGATTGGACCCAATCCCTTGGTGATTCAATCTCTCAGATCTTGATCAATAGCCAATTTTTTGGTCTAATTGCTCATGAAGAGAGATATGCTTGGTCCCTGATTATATCACACATCATCATAGGTCCAAGTAGAGGGAGGATTATACGTCACCATATCCAAACACCAAAATCCAGATCCTACTCAAGTGTGAGAAGGGATTTCTAGCATGGTTTCATGTTTCCTTTTCCAAGGTTCCCATGAAACCCATTTTGCATTCAACCTCTGTCCCAAGATGATTGAACACTAACATTAAAACGAAATTTCTTCTAGCAAATCAAAGAGAAGATGAAGAGAAGAAGAAATTCACTATCATTAATCCATCAAGTACAACAGAGCTCCCTCTCTCAATGAGAGGGAATTTAGCTACCATAGCTCAAGAGAAAAGTACAAGAGATGGAAGAAGATAATGTGAAAAGTAAATCTAACTATCCTTCAACAGAGCTACTACTCAACAACCCAAAACAACAACCCCTTCTCAGTACTTTCAGGGGTTATTTATACTACTCCTAGCACTAGAATAAAGAAAATACAAAAGAGAAAAGAAAATTACAATTTGGAGGGAAAAGAAAACTCAATAAACGTGACCTTTCAGGCTGGTGTGTGACAGGCGTTTAAGTGGCGTGCCACGCCCAGCCTCCAATTTGGCTTGGCGCGCCACGCCCAACTCTTCAAGTGGCACGTCCAGGGTCTTCTTAAACTTTGGTTGGCCTGGCGTGCCACACCTTTGAGCCCAAGTGGCACGCCCAGGCCTTTTCCTTCTTCTTCTCCTCTCTGGAAAGTTGAACTGGCATGGCACGCCCAGGGTCTGACGTGCCACGCCTATTATGTGTGCTTGGTTCTTCTTTCTGGTCAATTGAACTAGCGTGGCACGCCCAGGGTCTGGCATGCCACGCCCCTTGTATGTGCTTCACTATCTTTTCTGGATGATAGAACTGGCGTGCCACGCCCAGTGTGTGGCGTGCCACGCCCATCATTCTTCCTTGGTCCAGTAGCTGGCGTGCCACGCCTTCGATACCAAGTGGCATGCCCAGCTTTGCTTTGGCCTTCTTTAGTGTTGGCGTGCCATGCCTGGGTCTTCAAGTGGCACGCCCAAGTGAGGATTGAGAGCTGGCGTGCCACGCCTTCGACACCAAGTGGCACGCCCAGCTTTGCTTTGGCCTTCTTTAGTGTTGGCGTGCCACGCCTTTGACACCAAGTGGCACGCCCAGCTTTTTGGACCTTTAACCTCTTCTCTGGAAACTTGTACTGGCATGCCACGCCTTGATGCTCAAGTGGCACACCCACTTTAATGTGGCTCCTTTAAGCTTGGCGTGCCACGCCTAGGTCTTCAAGTGGCACGCCTAAGTGATGATTTGAAGCTGGCGTGTCACGCCTTCGATACCAAGTGGCACGCCCAAGTGGTTGTCCCTTCTGGATTGATGAATTGGTGTGCCATGCCCAATAGTTCAAGTGGCACGCCCATAGTGTGTGATGGGCTTGGCATGCCACGCCCCTTTAGTGGCCTTCAGCATTGCTTTCTGGAAAAGTATATTGGCGTTCCATGCCCAGCTTTTGGTGTGCCACGCCCATGTAAAAGATCCAATCATGCTTCTCTGGAAAGCTATACTGGCATGCCACGCCCAACTTCTGGCGTGCCACGCCCATGTAAAGGATTTGAGAGTTCTCTCTGGAAATCAATACTGGCATGCCATGCCCATACAATTTCATGGTGTTTGTTCCAAGTGGCACGTCAGTTTCACACGCCCAGCTTTGATTTGTTGTTTTCTTCCCTTTTTGTTGCCCTTTTCACCTAAAATTCAGCACAAACCCATTTCAAAGCAATGTACCATAATATTCATCAAATATTTCATGAATTGCAATGATCAAATGAAATTATGCTCTTTTATGGTCCTTTTTAGACAAGAGAAAAAGGTAAATGATGCAAGTCATCACAACACCAAACTTAAGCTTTGCTTGTCCCAAGAAAATCAATGTGAGTAGTTCTTAAATGGATTGAGACTTGACCTTGAATAGATGCAAACATTACCAAGGATAAGGCTAAGTGTTTAACACATGTATGAATATTTTTTGTTTCAATGTCACAAAAAACTCCTAGATCCTTGAGGGTTCTTCCAAGTATATGCCTCAGGGGTCTTTTTTATTGATTGTCACCTTGAAGTAGTAAGAGTTATTCCATTTTCTTTTGGTTGTTCTTTCCTTTTCAATTTTCCTTTTTCATTGACCACGACTCTAGATGTTTTGTCTCAAGACGACCCTTTAGTTAGCCTTTCAATTAGCACTCCCAAACCAGTTGGCTTTAGGGTACTAGGTGTTGAAACACCCCTAAGAATTTACTTGCCCAGGTTTCTTTTCTTGACACATCTTCACCACAAGCATCTACTAGGATTTCTAACTCTTTCACCTCTTTAGTGTTTCCTTTCATCCTAGTAGTTGATGCTCAGAGCCTTGGGTCTTTATTGCTTACTACTTCTTGGTTCTATGGATATTCAAGGCACACCCCTTAGCCTCTACTTGTCATACTTTCCAAGCCTAGTTGCTTTTCATGACTCATTTTCTTTTCAATTCATTCAAGGTTCTACACTTAGTTCCTTATCTTAGTTTTTGAGCAGTCCCACTTGGTCTTAGTCTCTTTTACTCTTGTTTTTGTAACAACTCACAATAACTCTTATGGAAACAAACTACTCTTTTTATTGATGTTGATAAAACTTGAAATAACATTGCATTTTCTTTCTTGTAATATAAAGGACTCATAAAAGACTCTATGACATAAGAAAACTAAGCATTAAACATAAACTATCCTAACATTGCAACTTATTCTTAAGTAGAAATTTAAACATGAAGAAAACTAAACAGAATTTCAGAAATTTAAGAGTGTCAACCATGGGACTTAATAACCTTGAGTAGCTTCAGTTCATTGGCCCTTTTCCTTTGTCTTTCTTTTTGGAGGAGGAGGAGCCATCATCATCCTTCTTGGAGGACCCCTCTTTTGCCTTTTTGTCCTTGGGCTTCCAAAATCCCATCCTCCTCATGTAGGATTTTACATTTTCTTTGTGCTGGTATGCAATTTCTTCCTGCCTTGCACTGAGTTCCTCCTTCTTCTGCATGTAGGTTGGATAATTGGGGTTCATGTTGGCTACTGCATTACACAAGTAGCTCAATTTTATTTGTGCGTAGTAGTCATATTCTCCTCTTGCTATGGTTCTGGCTTCATAAAGATGCCTAAACTCAGCAAGGCTCCCTAGTTGGTGTTGTTGTTGTTCTAGAATTATTTTGAGGCTGCCTTGCATCTCTCCCCAATTGATCTGATCTTGCTGCTCCTTCATGTGTTCCATACTCCCTTGGAATTGTTGTATGTTCTCATTCACTTGGTCCCATTGTTGTTGTTCCTTGAGTTGGTTGACATCCTCTCTCAGATGGTGTATGTCTCCTTTCATTTGGTGTATGTCTCCTTGCAATTGCTCCCAGTTGAAACCTTCAGGAAATTGTTGGTATTGTTGGTATGGTGGTGGTTGGAGTGCTAAGTAGTGTGGTTGCTCTTTAGGCCCTTCTTCTTGTTGTGGTTGCCCTTGTGGTACATGAGCATGAGCTCTATGCTCCATTCTCCTCTCAAGTGGGTTAACAGCTACCACTTTGGCTATCTTCTTGGCAGTTATGGGCTTATCTTGATCCACTAGCACTTTATCAATGATCTTCTCAACCCCTGCTTCATCACATAGCCTTTGGATGATGCTGGGGAAAGCCAACCTTGTGCTATCCTTGGTGCTTTTCAGTACCCTATTAATGTTGTTGGCAATTATCTCCCCAACATTCACGTTCTCTCCCTTCATGATACTGTATTTGAGGCACCAATCCTTATCCCTTTTGGCTTCTTGCATGTGTTGAGTTCCAAAGTGCAGGTATACTTTGACTTCTTGCTTTATGAGCTATTAATCATGTGAGCCCCATCCTTTTCCCTGAAAATAAAAACCGAAACCCCATTAGTAATGACAAAAAAATCCTTCACATTTCTTATAGTATGAGCCAATGAAATTGCAACTGATGAGTATCCCTTGGGACACCAAACTTAATCCCATTGCATCTAATAAATTGGTTTCATCATTGGGTTTTAATGTATTCATAAGAGTGAAATAATTCCAATCCTTTCACATTCTTTCACTTCTAATCCCTTCCGAACACATTAAAACCAACTTTTATGCACCCACCAATTTATTAAATACTTTCAAATTTGAATCATGTTGGGCTTATAATGTGATCTTCATATAGTGGTGGCCATACCAAACTTAATCTCTGGGCTTACTTCTCAAAATTGATCCATTCAAATGGTTGTAAACCTAGATTAAGTGAGTTAGTGGCCACACCAAATTTAGCTTTTTAGCTAGTTCTCAGCCCAATCACTCATCATCGGTAATTGTGTTCATCATATTGTACTTTCAGAGAAAAAGAAAAGTAACTTGGAGATTCACTAACTATCAAAGTGATATTTAAACTACCTACTCTACCACTTACAAATACTTCTAGAAAGCAAGAATTTAAAGGAATGAAACTGGAACTAAAACTACCTAAATCAACAATCTTAAGCTACTTCTAAGAAAATAGTAAATCAAAAGGATATAAAGTGTTGGAGTGCCTCCCAACTAGCGCTTCTTTATCGTCACTAGCTTGACGTTCTTCCTTCTTTAGTTGAGGTTGTAGCTCACTCTCTGCTCATCCAGTGAGTCTCCCAAGTAATGCTTGAGTCTATGGCCATTCACAGTGAAAGTTCTTTGTGTTTTATCCTCCATGAGCTCTACATGACCATAGGGTGATACCTTAAGGATGGTGAAGGGTCCAGATCATCGAGACTTAAGCTTTCCTAGGAAGAACTTGAGTCTTGAATTGTATAGTAGCACTTTTCTGACCTTCTGTGAACTCTCTCCTTGCTATCTTTTGATCATGCCACCTCTTTGTGTTTTCCTTGTAAATCTTTGCATTCTCATAAGCTTGATTTTTAAATTCTTCCAGCTCATTGAGTTGCATTAGCCTCCTTTCTCCAGTAGCTTGATCATCAAAATTCAACATTTTTAGAGCCCAGAATGCTCTATGTTCAAGCTCAACTGGTAAGTGACAAGCCTTACCAAACACCAATTGGTATGGAAACATCCCAATAGGTATTTTGAAGGCTGTCCTATAGGCCCATAATGCATCATCCAGCTTCTTAGACCAATCCTTTGTTGAGCTTCCAACAGTTTTTTTTTTAATTCTTTTGAGCTCCCTGTTTGAAATCTCAGCTTGCCCGTTGGTCTGTGGATGGTATGGAGTTGCCACTTTGTGCTTTACCCCATATTTAAGGAGGAGTGCTTCAAGTTGCCTATTGCAGAAGTGTGCCCCTCCATCACTAATAAGGGCTCTAGGAACTCCAAATCGGCTGAAGATATTTTTTCTCAAGAAGTTCATCACAACCTTGTTATCATTTGTTGTTGTGGCTATGGCTTCTACCCATTTTGACACATAATCTACAGCCACTAATATATAGTTGTTTGAGTATGAGGAGGGGAATGGCCCCATGAAATCAATTCCCTACACATCGAACAACTCCAATTCCATTATATAAATTTCTGTGGCATCTCATTTTTCTTGGGTAGACTTCCAGCTCTTTGGCATTCATTGCATCTTGCTACCAAGTCCTTTGCATCCTTGAACATTGTTGGCCAATAGAATCCACATTGTAGCACCTTGGCTGCAGTTCTTTTCCCACTAAAATGGCCTCCATATGTAGATCCATGACATTGCCAGAGTACTTCTGCCCTTCCTCATGGGAAATACACCTTCTCAAGATCCCATCAGCACACCTTTTGAACAAATATAGCTCATCCCAAATGTAGTATTTAGTATCTTTGATTAGCTTTCTCCTCATGTGTTTGTTGATGTTTGTTGGTAATTCTCCAATAGCCTTGAAATTGGCTATGTCTGCAAACCAAGGAGCTTCTTGGATCATCATCAACTGCTCATTAGGAAAGCTCTTATTCACTATAAATTGGTGTGCCTCATCTTCTTTTTGTGGGATCCTTGATAGGTGGTCAGCCACTTTGTTCTCTGCTCCACTCCTATCTTTAATTTCAATGTCAAACTCTTGGAGTAGCAGGATCCACCTTATTAGTCTGGGCTTGGACTCTTGTTTGTTAAGCAAATATTTGAGTGCTGCATAATCAGTGAATACAATTACTTTAGAGCCAATAAGATATGATCTAAACTTATCAAAAGTAAAGACAATGGCAAGTAATTCCTTCTCTGTAGTGGTATAGTTCCTTTGATTCTCATTAAGGACCTTGCTGGCGTAATAAAAAATATGCACTAATTTGTCCCTCCTCTGTCCTAAAACAGCACCAACAGCAATGTCAGATGCATCACACATCAGCTCAAAGGGTAGATCCCAGCAGGGTGGTGCTATGATAGGTGCAGAGAAAAGTTTGTTTTAAGCTCTTCAAAGGTTAGCATGCATTCTTTATAAAAAACAAAAGGTACATTAGAGACAAGCATGTTGCTTAGAGGTTTGGCAAACTTTGAGAAATCTCTAATGAACCTCCTATAGAAGCCAGCATGTACTAGAAAACTTCTAACTGCCTTGACATTGCAAGGTAGGGGTAACTTTTCAATCACCTCCACCTTGGCCTTGTCCACCTCTATGCCTCTTTTTGAGATTTTGTGACCAAGAACCACCCCCTCTGTAACCATAAAGTGGCACTTTTCCCAATTCAAAACGAGGTTGGTTTCTTGGCATCTCTTTAGCACCAAGGCTAAGTGGTGCAAGCAGTTAGAATATGAATCACCAAACACAGAGAAGTCATCCATAAACACTTCAATAAATCTTTTAATCATGTCTGAAAATATGGAGAGCATGCACATTTGGAATGTTGCAGGTGCATTGCACAATCCAAAGGGCATTCTCCTATAAGCAAAAACATCATAGGGACAGGTAAATAAGGTCTTTTCTTGGTCCTTAGGATCTACAACTATTTGGTTGTAACTAGAGTAACCATCCAAGAAGCAACAATATCCATGTCCCGCAAGTCTTTCTAGCATCTGATCCATGAAAGGTAGGGGGAAGTGATCCTTCCTGGTGGCTTCATTAAGCTTCCTATAATCAATGCACATGCGCCAGCCGGTCACTGTTCTTGTAGGTATCAGCTCATTCTTTTCATTTGGTACAACGGTGACCCCTCCTTTCTTAGGGATTACTTGCACTGGGCTTACCCAAGGGCTGTCTGAGATAGGGTAGATCACCCCAGCTTGCCACAATTTCAACACCTCTTTTTGGACTACTTCATTCATGTTTGGGTTTAGCCTTCTTTGTTGTTGTCTTGAGGGCTTAGCACCTTCTTCAAGTAGGATTTTGTGCATGCACATTGAAGGACTAATTTCCTTCATGTCTGCAAGTGTCCATCCTATAGCATCCTTGTGTTGCTTCAGCACTTGGATAAGCTCCTCTTCTTGTTCCTCACTCAAACTTGAATTAATGATTACTGGGTAAGTGTTATTGTCACTCAAGTAGGCATACTTCAAGCTTGGAGGCAAGGTCTTCAGCTCTAGTTTTGGTGCCTCCACTTCCTTGTTGCCCATGTGGTTCAGCATGATCGAATTCTCCATGGTTTCTTGTGGTATTTCTCCACCTGATGCTTGTTGCTCCGGCTCCATAGTTTTTTCACATTGTTCTTCCTCCAAAACCCCTTGAACTATCTTTTCTATGGTATCTACCATCATGCACTCTCCTATGGATTTCTTAGGGTAACTCATTGCTTTTAAGACATTGAAAACCATCTTCTCTTCATGTAACCTCAAGACTAGTTCCCTTTTTTGAACTAAATAATGGCTCCAGCAGTAGCTAGGAATGGCCTTCCTAGGATGATTGATGTGTTAGCCTCTTCCTCCATATCCAGCACAACGAAGTCAGCTGGAAAAATAAACTCTCCTACTTTCACCAACAAATCTTCCACTACCCCATGAGAAAATTTGAATGTTCTGCCAACCAATTGGAATGCCATTCTTGTCAGTTTGGCTTCCTCAATCTTCATCCTTCTCATCATAGCCAAGGACATGAGATTGATGCTAGCCTCCAGGTCGCACAATGCTTTCTCAATGTTGATATCCCTATGATGCAGGAAATTTGGAAGCTCCCAAGGTCTTTCATCTTCTGAGGAAGCTTCTTTTGTATGATAGCACTACATTTCTCAGTTAGCATTATGGTTTCCTTTCACCCTATTTCCTCTTTCTTGTCATGAGCTCCTTTAAAAATTTGGCATAGAGTAGCATTTGCTCTAATGCCTCAGTAAAGGGTATGTTAATCTAGAGCTTCTTGAAAATTTCTAGGAATCTAGAGAACCGGCTGTCTTTCCCATCCTTCCTCAGCCTTTGTGGATATGGTGCCTGTGGCACATAAGGCTTTAGGACTTGCTTTGATGAGGATGGTGCATGGGTTTCTTCTTCTTTCTTGTTTTCAAGCTCCTTTGCAGCTTCTTTTTCTTGGTTGCTTTGACTTGGGGATGCTTCTTCTACAACTTTTCCACTTTTAAGTGTGATGGCCTTGCATTCCCCTCTTGGGTTGGCCATGGTATCACTGGAAAATGTATGTGTGGGCATTGGTATTTGCTTAGATAAGCTCCCTAAATGTGCTTCCAATTTTGAGATTGTTGCGCCTTGATTCCTTATGTTTGATCTGTACTCTTCTTGGTTGGCATCTATCTTCCTTTCAGCCTGTATTTGTCTCTCCAAAATATTGGAAATAGCTCCTGTCAGCTGTGATGACGGTTGTGCTATTGCAGCCTCTACTCTTTCAAAATTGCTCTTGATTTCACATGGTTGCATGGTTGAGGCTGATGTATCTTGATGGTGGTTGTTGTGTGTTTGTTAGGTGGAATGATATGATGTATTTTGTGAATTATGGTAGGGTCTGTTGTTGTCTGATTGATGGTTGGGGTTGTAGTTGTTGTATTGGTTGGATTGGTATGATTTATTATGGTCTTAGTTGTGGCTTTGTTGGTTTTCCCACCCAAAGTTTGGGTGGTTCTTCCAACCTGAGTTATATGTTTTGGCGTTTGGGTCATATGGTGGTCTAGAAGAGTTGTTCACATAATTTGCCTGCTCCTATTCACATTCAACTTCTGGTGCATCTTCTTCTTGTGGTGGTGCTTGAGCTTGGACAGCTGAGACTTGGCTAGTCTCCATCTTCTTTGTTAGGGCTGCTAGTTGTGCTATAATCATCTTCTTTTGTGCTAACAAGGCATCCATAGAATTTAGCTCCAGCACTCCTCTCTTTTGAGTTCTTTCTGAAGCATAGAAGTACTCATTTTCAGCTACAGTCTCTATAACATCTAGGGCTTCTTCAATGATTTTCTTTTTTTTGAGTGAACCCCCTGAAGAGTGGTCCACAGCTTTCTTTGCTTCATATGATAGCCCTTCATAGAAGATGTAGAGTTACACCCATTCATTGAACATATCCGGAGGGCACTTCCTTGTCAAGCCTTTGAACTTCTCCCAGGCCTCATAAAGTGTTTCACCATCTTGCTGTCTGAAGGTATGCACCTCAGCTCTCAGTCTATTGACTCTCTGTGGAGGGTAGAATCTTGCTAGAAATTTGTTTACAACCTCATCCCAAGTTGTTAGGCTCTCCTTGGGAAATGCTTCCAACCATTTTGCTGCCTTATCTCTGAGAGAGAAAGGGAATAAAAGTAGTTTGTAGGTGTCAGGGTGTACGCCATTGGACTTTATAGTGTCATAAATCCTCAAGAATGTAGTGATATATTGGTTTGGGTCCTCTTGGGCACCCCCTCCATATGAACAATTATTCTGGACAGGTGTGATGAGTTGAGGTTTCAACTCAAAGTTGTTAGCATGGATTGTTGCCTTTAGAATGCTGCTACCACAGTTTCTTGAATTTGGGTTGATGTAGGAGCCTAAGACTCTCCTCTCTTACCCAATATGATTGCCAGCATCCACTCCAACATGGTTTTGCACCTCTTCCTCTATAGTAGCTCTCAGATCTTCCTCCACTACTTCCTCTCCGACTATGCCTTTGCCTCTTGCTTCCCTCCTTAATCTAAGGAAGGTCCTCTTAGGTTCACTATCGAATGAGGATGAAGTTTCTCCCTTTCTACCTGTCATACATTCAACAAACAGCAAGCAGAGGACAAGTGAAAGAATCACTCTTGTTAAGATTAGTGGTTAGCTTGGTTGATGTAATTAATCAAACAGTTAGAAAGATGAAAATATGAGCAATGAATAACTAAAATGGCCAAGTAAAAATAAAATAAAATAGAACAGAAGAAAATTAATGAACTGGAAAAGAAATAACAAGGTAATTAAAATGCTTAATCTAGCTCCCCAATCAATTTAATCATTGTCAAATTCAAACCAATCCCCAGCAACGGCGCCATAAAACTTGATGACTGGAATTCACTCCCGATATAAAAATGATGAATCCGTTCTTTTGGCAAGTGCACCAAAATTATCGTCAAGTAATAACCCACAGTGGAGTGGGATCGTATCCACAAAGATTGGTAGATTTGAGCAATTTTAATCAATTGCAGAATTGTAAATGAACAGGAAAGTAAATGACTCAAAATTAAAGAGAAGCAGTAAAGTGCAGAAAAGGAAATGGCAATAATGTAAAGTGCAGAAACATAAATGACTTAATTATAAATGAGAATGGGGATTAATAGAATATAAAGAAAGCTATAAAGAAGGTGGAAGATAAAAATAAGGGGAATTCATTGAGATCAGGAGATGTTGTTCTCTTTGGATTAAATCCAGTTCATCTCATCTTCAATCATGCAACTCATTGACCTCTTAGCAATCATGATTGATTGAACCCAATCCCTTGGTGATTCAATCTCTCAGATCTTGATCAATAGCCAATTCTTTGGTCTAATTGCTCATTGACAAGCGGATAATTTATACCCTTTTTGGCATTGTTTTTACATAGTTTTTAGTATATTTTAGTTACTTTTTATTATATTTTTATTAGTTTTTATTCAAAAACCACATTTTTGGACTTTACTATGAGTTTGTATGTTTTTCTGTGATTTCAGGTATTTTCTGGCTGAAATTGAGAGACCTGAGCAAAAATATAATTCAGAGGCTGAAAAAGGACTGCAGATGCTGTTGGATTCTGACCCTCCTGCACTCGAAGTGATTTTCTGGAGCTGCAGAAGCCCAATTGGCGTGCTCTCAATTGCGTTGGAAAGTAGACATCTTGGGCTTTCCAGCAATATATAATAGTTCATACTTTGCCCGAGATTTGATGGCTCAAACTGGCGTCCAAAGCCAGCCTAAAACATCTTGGCGTAAAACGCCCAAACTGGCACCAGAATTGGAGTTAAACGCCCAAACTGGCACCAAAGCTGGCGTTTAACTCCAGGAACAGCCTATGCACGTGAAACCTTCAATGCTCAGCCCAAGCACACACCAAGTGGGCCCCAGAAGTGGATTTCTGCACTATCTGCACTTAGTTATTCATTTTCTATAAACCTAAGTTACTAGTTTAGTATAAATAGTACTTTTTACTATTGTATTCATAGACGATCTTACACTATCATAGACCATAGTTCACGTTTTGGGGGCTGGCTATTATTTTATTTATTTACTAACACTTCTCCTCTACTTATAATTCGAACCCTCTCCCTCTCTCTGTGTTCGAATTCTCCTTCTTCTCCCTTCTTCATTCTATTCTTCTATTCTTCTACTCATATAAAGAAATCTCTATACTGTGACATAGAGGATTCCTATTCTTTTCTGTTCTCTTCTTTTTCATATGAGCAGGAACAAGGATAAGAACATTCTTGTTGAAGCTGATCCTAAACCTGAAAGGACTCTGAAGAAGAAACTAAGAGAAGCTAAAGCACAAAACTCTGGAGAGGGCCTAACAGAAATTTTTGGAAAAGAAGAAGACATGGCAGCCGGAAATAACAACAATGGTGGATATGCAAGGAAGATGCTTGGTGACTTTACTGCACCCACTTCTGACTTCTATGGAAGAAGAATCTCAATTCCTGCAATTGGAGCAAACAACTTTGAGCTTAAGCCTCAATTAGTTTCTCTAATGCAACATAATTGCAAGTTTCATGGACTTCCATTGTAAGATCCTCATCAATTTTTAGCTGAATTCTTGCAAATATGTGACACTGTTAAGACCAATGGGGTTAATCCCGAGGTCTACAGACTTATGCTTTTCCCCTTTGCTGTAAGAGACAGAGCTAGGATATGGTTGGACTCAAAACCTAAAGAAAGCCTGAACTCTTGGGAAAAGTTGGTCAATGTTTTCTTGGCCAAATTCTTTCCACCTCAAAAGTTGAGCAAGCTTAGAGTGGAAGTCTAAACCTTCAGATAGAAGGAAGGTGAATCCCTCTACGAAGCTTGGGAAAGATACAAGCAATTGATCACAAGGTGTCCTTTTGACATGCTTTCAGAATGGAGCATCTTATCTATATTCTATGATGGTCTGTCTGAATTGTCCAAGATGTCATTGGATCACTCTGCTAGTGGATCTCTTCATCTGAAGAAGATGCCTACAGAATCCCAGGAACTCATTAAAATGGTTGCAAATAACCAGTTCATGTATACTTCTGAAAGAAATCCTGTGAATAATGGAATGACTCAGAAGAAAGAAGTTCTTGAGATTGATACTCTGAATGCCATATTGGCTCAAAATAAAATATTGACTCAACAAGTCAATATGATTTCTCAGAGTCTGACTGGAATACAAGCTGCATCCGGCAATACTAAAGAAGGATCCATTGAAGAAGAAGCTTATGACCCTGAGAATCCAGGAATGAAAGAGGTGAATTACATGGGAGAATCCTATGGAAACACCTATAATCCTTCATGGAGGAATCATCCTAATTTCTCATAGAAGGATCAGCAGAAGCCTAATCAAGGCTTCAATAATAATAATGGTTGGAGAAATAGGTTTGGCAATAGCAAGCCTTTTCCATCATCTTCTGAGCAACAGACAGAGAATTCTAAGCAGAGCCTCTCTGACTTAGTAGCCATAACCTCTGATCTATCTAAGACCACTCTCAGTTTCATGACTGAAACAAGGTCCTCCATTAGAAACTTGAAGGCACAAGTAGGTCAACTGAGTAAAAGAGTGACTGAAACTCCTCCTAGTACTCTCCCAAGCAATACAGAAGAGAATCCAAAAAGAGAGTGCAAGGCCAACAATATACCCAACATGGCCGAACCTATAGAGGAGGAAGAGGCAGTTATTTCCAGTGAGAAAGACCTCAATGGACGTCCACTGACCACTAAGGAGTTCCCTATTGAGGAACCAAAGGAATCTGAGGCTCATATAGAGACCATAGAGATTCCACTGAACTTACTGTTACTATTTATGAGCTCTGATGAGTATTCTTCCTCTGAAAAGGATGAAGATATTATTGAAGAGCAAGTTGCTCAGTATCTAGGAGCAATCATGAAGCTAAATGCCAAGTTATTTGGTAATGAGACTTGGGAGGATGAACTTCCATTGCTCATCAATGAACTAAATACCTTGGTTCAACAGAAATTACCTAAGAAGAAACCAGATCCCGGAAAGTTCTTAATACCTTGCATCATAGGCACCCTGACTTTTAAGAAGGCTTTGTGTGACCTTGGTTCAAGTATAAACCTCATGCCACTCTCTGTGGAGAAACTAGGGATCTTTGAGGTACAAGCTGCAAGAATCTCACTAGAGATGGTAGACAATTCAAGGAAACAGGCTTATGGACTTGTAGAGGATGTCTTAGTGAAGGTTGAAGGCTTTTACATCCCTGTTGACTTCATAATCCTAGACACTGGAAAGGATGAGGATGAATCCATTATCCTTGGAAGACCCTTCCTAGCCACAGCAAGAGCTGTGATTGATGTGGACAGAGGAGAGTTAGTCCTTCAATTGAATGAGGACTACCTTGTGTTTAAGGCTCAAGGACCTTCTTCTGTAACCATGGAGAGGAAGCATGAAAAGCTTATCTCAATACAGAGTCAAACAGAGCCCCCACACTCAACTTCTAAGTTTGGTGTTGGGAGGCCATCATCAAGCTCTGAGTGTCTATGAAGCTCTCTAAGAGCTCATTGTCAAGCTATTGACATTAAAGAAGCGCTTGTTGGGAGGCAACCCAATGTTATTTAATTATATTTATTTATATTCCATTGTCATTTTATGTTTTCTTTAGGTTGATGATCATGTGAAGTCATAAAAACAACTGCAAAATTAAAGCAAAATAAAAAACAGCATAAAAAATAGCACACCCTGGAGGACAGGCTTACTAGCGTTTAAACGCCAGTAAGGATAGCAGAATGGGTGTTTAACGCCCAGCCTGGCAGCATTCTGGGCGTTAAACATCAGAATGGACAGCACTCTGGGCGTTTAACACCAGAAAAGGGTGTCTGGCTGGCGTTAAACGCCAGGAAAGGTAGCAGGGCTGGCGTTTAACGCCAGAATTGGCACACAGAGGGCGTTTAAATGCCAGAATGGTGCAGGGAACAGAATTCCTTGACACCTCAGGATCTGTGGACCCCACAGGATCCCCACCTATCCCACCTCTTCTTCTCTCCTATTCACACCTTTCCATAACACTCTTCCCCAAATACCATTGACCAATCCCATCAATAACTCTTTTCCAAATACCTTTCACCTATCAAATCCTACTCTCTTCCCCATATTCTCTTCACCACTCACATCCATCCATCATAAACCCCACCTACCTCATCATTCAAATTCAAACCATTTCCCTCCCAAACCCACCCATTCTCACACGGATTCCCTCTCTCCCCTACCCTATAAATACCCCTCCTCACTCCCTTCACTTTCACACATTATACACACTACTACCCCCATGGCCGAAACCACTACTACCCTCCATCTCCTCCATTTCTTCTTCTTCTACTTCTTTCTTTCTTCTTTTGCTCGAGGACGAGCAAAACTTTAAAGTTTGGTGTGGAAAAAGCTCTGCTTTTTTTGTTTTTTCAAAACCATCAATGGCACTTAAGGCCAGAGAAACCTCTAGAAAGAGGAAAGGGAAGGCAATTGCTTCCACCTCCGAGTCATGGGAGATGAAAAGATTTATCTCAAAAGTCCATCAAGACCACTTCTATGAAGTTGTGGCCAAGAAAAAGGTGATCTCTGAGGTCCCCTTCAAGCTCAAAAAGAGTGAATTTCCGGAGATTCGACATGAGATTCAAAGAAGAGGTTGGAAAAATCTCACCAACCCCATTCAACAAGCCGGGATCTTAATGGTTCAAGAGTTCTATGCTAATGCATAGATCACTAAGAACTATGATCAAAGTGTGAACCCGAACCCAAAGAATTAGCTCACAATGATTCGGGGAAATTACTTGGATTTCAGTCTGGAAAATGTGAGGTTGGCATTTAACTTGCCAATGATGAAAGGAGATCCTCATCCTTTCACTAGAAGGGTCAACTTTGATAAAAGGTTGGACGAAGTCCTTAGGGACATTTGTGTGGAAGGAGCTCAATGGAAGAGAGACTCAAGAGGCAAGCCGGTTCATCTAATAAGGCTTGACCTCAAACCTGTGGCTAGGGGATGGTTGGAGTTCATCCAATACTCTATCATTCCTACTAGCAACCGGTCTGAAGTTACAATAGACCGGGCTATCATGATCCATAGCATCATGAATGGAGAGGAAGTAGAAGTTCATGAGATCATACCTCTAGAACTCTACAAGGTGGCGGACAAGCCCTCTACTTTGGCAGGGTTAGCCTTCCTTCATCTCATCTGTAACCTATGCAATTCAGCTGGAATTGTCATAGAGGAAGACATCCTCATTGATGAGGACAAACCCAACACTAAGAAGAGGATGGAGAAAACAAGAGAGCCCATTCATGGACCTCAACAAGAGCATGAGGAAATTCCTCATCAAGAAATCCCTGAGATACCTCAAGGGATGCACTTTCTTCCACACAACTATTGGGAGCAAATTAACACCTCCTTAGGAGAACTGAGTTCTAACATGGGGCAACTAAGGATGGAGCACCAAGAGCACTCCATTATCCTCAATGAAATCAGAGAGGACCAAAAGGCCATGCGGGAGGAGCAACAAGGCAAGGAAGAGACATAGAGGAGCTCAAGCACTCAATAAGAACTTCAAGAGGAAGAACTAGCCATCATCTCTAAGGTAGACCCGTTCTTTAATTTCCTTATTCTTATTTTTCTATTTTTCGAATTATGTGCTTTATGTTTTGTCTATGTTTGTGCCTTTAGTACATGATCATTAGTGTCTAGTGTCTATGTCTTAAAGCTATGAACGTCCTATGAATCCTTCACCTTTCTTAAATGAAAAATGTTTTTAATTGCAAAAGAACAAGAAGTGCATGGTTTCAAATTCTATCTTGAAATTAGTTTAATTATTTTGATGTGGTGGCAATACTTTTTGTTTTCTGAATGAATGATTGAATATTGCATATTTTTGAATTTGTTGTTTATGAATGTTAAAATTATTGGCTCTTGATAGAATAAAGAAAAAAGAGAAATATTATTGATAATCTAAAAAATCATAAAATTGATTCTTGAAGTAAGAAAAAGCAGTGAATAGACAAAGCTTGCGAAAAAAATATGAAAAAAAAAATTGCGAAAAAATAAAGAAAAAAAAGAGAAAGAGAAAGAGAAAGAGAAAGCAAGCAGAAAAAGCCAATAGCCCATTAAACCAAAAGTCAAGGGTAAAAAGGATCAAAGACTTTGAGCATTAATGGATAGGAGGGCCCAAAGGAATAAAATCCTGGCCTAAGCGGCTAAATCAAGCTGTCCCTAACCATGTGCTTGTGGTGTGAAGGTGTCAAGTGAAAAGCTTGAGACTGAGCGGTTAAAGTCGTGGTCCAAAAGCAAAAAGAATGTGCTTAAGAGCTCTGGACACCTCTAATTGGGGACTCTATCAAAGCTGAGTCACAATCTGAAAAGGTTCACCCAGTTATGTGTCTGTGGCATTTATGTATCCGGTGGTAATACTGGAAAACAAAATGCTTAGGGTCACGGCCAAGACTCATAAAGTAGCTGTGTTCAAGAATCAACATACTGAACTAAGAGAATCAATAACACTATCTGAATTCTAAGTTCCTATGGATGCCAATCATTCTGAACTTCAAAGGATAAAGTGAGATGCCAAAACTGTTCAGAAGCAAAAAGGCTACAAGTCCCGCTCATCTAATTGAAGCTAATCCTCATTGATAAGTTTGGAATTCATTGTATATTCTCTTCTTTTTATCCTATTTTGTTTTTAGTTGCTTGGAGACAAGCAACAATTTAAGTTTAGTGTTGTGATGAGCGGATAATTTATACCCTTTTTGGCATTGTTTTTACATAGTTTTTAGTATATTTTAGTTACTTTTTATTAGTTTTATTCAAAAATCACATTTCTAGACTTTACTACGAGTTTGTGTGTTTTTCTATGATTTCAGGTATTTTCTGGCTGAAATTGAGGGACCTGAGCAAAAAACTGATTCAGAGGCTGAAAAAGGACTACAGATGCTGTTGGATTCTGACCCTCCTGCACTCGAAGTAGATTTTCTGGAGCTACAGAAGCCCCATTGGCGCGGTCTCAATTGCGTTGGAAAGTAGACATCTTGGGCTTTCCAGAAATGTATAATTGTTCATACTTTGTCCGAGATTTGATGGCCCAAACTGGTGTTCAAAGCCAGCCTAAAACATCTTGGCGTAAAACGCCCAAACTGGCACCAGAATTGGAGTTAAACGCCCAAACTAGCACCAAAGCTGGCGTTTAACTCCAGAAACAACCTATGCACAAGAAAGCTTCAATTCTCATCCCAAGAACACACCAAGTGGTCTCCGGAAGTGGATTTTTGCACTATCTGCACTTAGTTATTCATTTTCTGTAAACCTAAGTTACTAGTTTAGTATAAATAGTACTTTTTACTATTGTATTCATTGACGGTCTTACACTATCATAGACCATAGTTCACATTTTGGGGCTGGCCATTCGGACATGCCTAGACCTTTTTCACTTATGTATTTTCTACGGTGGAGTTTCTACACCCCATAGATTAAGGTGTGGAGCTCTGCTGTTCTTCATGAGTTAATGCAATTACTACTGTTTTCTATTCAATTCACGCCTACTTCTTCTCCAAGATATACTCTCATACTTAATTCAGTTAAGTCAGAATAAAGGGGTGACCCGTGACAATCACCCAATCTTCGTTACTCACTAAGCCAAAATCCGCGTGCCTGACAACCACAAAGCGGTCTACATGATGTTCAACGTAGTCATTGGACGATAGCCGGAGTATATTCTCTTGGATATCTAATACACGGACCGAGTCCGTGAGATTAGTATCTTCGTGGTATAGGCTAGAACCATTGGCAGCATTCCTGGGATCCGAAAAGTCTAAACCTTGTCTGTGGTATTCCGAGTAGGATCTGGGAAGGGATGACTGTGATGAGCTTCAAACATGCGAATGTTGGGCGCAATGATAGTGCACAAAAGGATCAATGGATCCTATTCCGATGCTAGCGGGAACCGACAGATGATTAGCCATGCGGTAGCTGTACCTGGTATTTTTCATTCGAGACGAGAAATCCGACAGTTGATTAGCCATGCAGAAACCGTAGAGGACCATTTTCACTGAAAGGATCTTACAGCTTGCCATGGAAGGGAGCACGCATGGTTGGAAGGAGGCAGTAGGAAAGCAGAGGTTCAGAAGCAACAAAGCATCTCCAGACGCTTATCTGAAATTCCCACCAATGAATTGCATAAGTAACTTTATTTTATTTTATGTTTTATTTATATTTTAATTATCAAAACCTCATAACCATTTGAATCCGCCTGACTGAGATTTACAAGATGACCATAGCTTGCTTCAAGCTGACAATCTCCGTGGGATCAACCCTTACTCACGTAAGGTTTATTACTTGGACGACCCAGTGCACTTGCTAGTTAGTTGTGCAGAGATGTGAAAAGTGTGAATCACGATTTCCATGCACCACTCATGAAGAGAGATATGCTTGGTCCTTGATTATAGCACACATCATCATAGGTCCAAGTAGAGGCAGGATTACATGTCACCATATCCAAACACCAAAACTCAGATCCTACTCAAGTGTGAGAAGGGATTTCTAGCATGGTTTCATGTTTTCTTTTCCAAGGTTCCCATGAAACCCATTTTGCATTCAACCATTGTCCCAAGATGATTGAACACTAACATTAAAATGAAATTCCTTCTAGCAAATCAAAGAGAAGATGAAGAGAAGAAGAAATTCACTATCATTAATCCATCAAGTACAACAGAGCTCCCTCTCTCAATGAGAGGGAATTTAGCTACTCATAGCTCAAGAGAAAAGTACAAGAGATGGAAGAAGATAATGTGAAAAGTAAATCTAACTATCCTACAACAGAGCTACTACTCAACAACCCAAAACAACAACCCTTCTCAGTACATTCAGGGGTTATTTATACTACTCCTAACACTAGAATAAAGAAAATACAAAAGAGAAAAGAAAATTACAATTTGGAGGGAAAAGAAAACTCAATAAACGTAACCTTCCAGGCTGGCGTGTGACAGGCGTTTAAGTGGCGTGCCACGCCCAGCCTCCAATTTCGCTTGGCGTGCCACGCCCAGCTCTTCAAGTGGCACGCCCCATATCTTGGTGTCCCTGGCGTGCCACGCCTTCGAGCCCAAGTGGCACGCCCAGGCCTTTTCCTTCTTCTTCTCCTCTCTGGAAAGTTGAACTGGCGTGGCACGCCCAGGGTCTGGCGTGCCACGCCATTATGTTTGCTTGGTTCTTCTTTCTGGTCAATTGAACTAGCGTGGCACGCCCTGGGTTTGGCGTGCCACGCCCCTTGTATGTGCTTCACTCTCTTTTCTGGATGATAGAACTGGCGTGCCACACCCAGTGTGTGGCGTGCCATGCCCAGCATTCTTCCTTGGTTCAGTAGCTGACGTGCCACGCCTGGGTCTTCAAGTGGCACACCCAAGTGAGGATTGAGAGCTGGCGTGCCACGCCTTTGACACCAAGTGGCACGCTCAGCTTTGCTTTGGCCTTCTTTAGTGTTGGTGTGCCACGCCTGGGTCTTCAAGTGGCACGCCCAAGTGAGGATTGAGAGCTGGCGTGCCACGCCTTCGACACCAAGTGGCACGCCCAACTTTTTGGACCTTCAACCTCTTCTATGGAAACTTGTACTGGCGTGCCACGCCTTGATGCTCAAGTGGCACGCCCACTTTAATGTGGCTCCTTTAAGCTTGGCGTGCCATGCCTGGGTCTTCAAGTGGCACGCCCAAGTGATGATTTGAAGCTGGCGTGCCACGCCTTCGACACCAAGTGGCACGCCCAAGTGGTTGTCCCTTCTGGATTGATGAACTGGCGTGCCACGCCCAATGGTTCAAGTGGCACGCCTATAGTGTATGATGGGCTTGGCGTGCCACGCCCCTTTAGTGGCCTTCAGCATTGCTTTATGGAAAACTATATTGGTGTGCCAAGCTCAGTTTCTGGCGTGCCACACCCATGTAAAAGATCCAATCATGCTTCTCTGGAAAACTATACTAGCGTGCCACGCCCAACTTCTGGCGTGCCATGCCCATGTAAAGGCTTTGAGAGTTCTCTCTGCAAATCAATACTGGCGTGCCACGCCTAGCTCCTGGCATGCCACGCCCATACAATTTCATGGCGTTTGTTCCAAGTGGCACGCCAGTTTCACACGCCCAGCTTTGTTTTGTTATTTTCTTCCCTTTTTGTTATCTTTTTCACCTGAAATTCAGCACAAATCTATTTCAAAGCAATGTACCATAATATTCATCAAATAGTTCATGAATTGCAATGATCAAATGAGATTATGCTCTTTTATGGTCCTTTTTAGACAAGAAAAAAGGTAAATGATGCAAGTCATCACACATCATCGCCTCTTCCGACCACAAAATCTCATTAAAATCACCAGGCTTTAACCAAAGACCATTGTAAAGAGAAGATAAATAGATTAAGTGGTCTAAGAGGCCAATTTTTTTTTATCAAAATTGGGGCTGCCATAAATAGCACTGATGCACGGAAAACTTGTCTCATAACAAATTCCCCTTCGGCAAGTGTACCGAATTTGTCGTCAAGTAAAAACTCACAATAGAGTGAGGTCGAATCCCACAAGGATTGATTGATCAAGCAAATTTAATTAGAGGAATGTTCTAGTTGAGCGAATCAGAAATTGAGTTGAGAATTGCAGAAAATTAAATGGCGGAAAAGTAAATGGCAGAAAGTAAATTGCAGAATCTTAAATGGGAATGGGGGATTTGCTCATAAATGTAAATGACAGAAATTAAAGAGAATGGGTAAGATCAGAAATGGGGAGTTCATTGGGCTTAGGAGATGTTGCATTCTCCGGATCAATCTCATTTACATCTCTTCCTCAATCAATGCACTCATTGATCTCCTTGGCAATCTTAAGTGATTGAATTACAATTTCTTGTAATTCAATCTCTCAAATCTTGATCAATAGCCAATTCCTTGGTCAATTGCTCATGAGAAGAGATGAAGTATGGTCACTGATTATACCACATGCATTTCCCAAATCAAGCATTGAGAGGATTATAGTCACGTATCCATCCAAACCCAATTTGGTCCAGCATGAGAAAGCATTTCTAGCTTGATCTCTTCATTCCTCTTCCAAGGTTCAGAAGAGATCCAAGTATGAATAGTTTCTTTTCCAAGATAACTACCCAATTGGATGAAGATCGAAAGCTTTCAAGTAAAATCAAGAGAAAAGATAGAAGAAGAATAATGAAAACTAGTATTGATCCATCAAATTACAACAGAGCTCCCTAACCCAATGAAAGGGGTTTAGTTGTTCATAGCTCTGGAAAGTGAAAAGTAAGATGGAGAATACATAATGAAAACTAGAAGTGCAGAGAAAGTAAATACAGGGAGTAGTTCTATGCTATTTTCCAACTCCCAGAACTCCCTAAATAATTCAAAGCTACTCCTATATATACTACTCTTCTCATCTTCTAGTTGGCTCTTCAAGTCTTGGGCCTTTAGATCTTGAGTTTGAAGCAGTTCTTTTCTTCATTTGGGCTTGGCTTTACTTACAGAGAGAAAGTGTGAAGTGGGCAGAGACTTTTGCTCAGGGCGTTAGGGGTGTTAACGTTTAGTGAAAATATGAGTTCGAGAACGTTAGTGACAATCAACTTTCTCACTAACGTTCCTAAGTAAAAGCCACGTTAACTTCAATGTTAGTGGCACAAACGTTGCCACTAACGTTGCCTCTAGGTCCTTCGCACACGTTATTGGGACTTAACTTTCCCAATAACGTTGAAAAGCCCCCATTGCTCCTACGTTAAAACCCACGTTAACTTAGTTAACGTGGCTCTTTAACGTGGGCTTGCCATACTTCGAGAACGTTAGTGACACTCAACATTGTCACTAACGTTCCAATGTGCCCCATGTCTCACGTTAGAGCCCACGTTAACTTAGTTAACGTGGCTCTTTAACGTGGCATTGCTTAGCCATCCCCAACGTTAGTGACAATGTTGAGTGTCACTAACGTTGGCTCATCTTTTACTCATCCACGTTAGCTTCCACGTTAACTAAGTTAACGTGGGAGTTAATGTGGCTCATAGTGGCCTGTGTGGCTCCTTCCAACGTTAGTGACAATGTTGAGTGTCACTAACGTTGGCCATCACCTTCTTTTCTCACGTTAGCCTCCACGTTAACTAAGTTAACGTGGAAGTTAACGTGGCTCCTTGGGGTTGTGTGGTTGCTTCCAACGTTAGTGACAATGTTGGGTGTCACTAACGTTGTCGACCACCCTTGCCTCTTCACGTTAGCTCCCACGTTAACCAAGTTAACGTGGGAGTTAACGTGGCATTGTGCACTTAAGCCAACGTTAGTGACAATGTTGAATGTCACTAACGTTTACTTCCTTTCCCCCTTTTAACGTTAGAGGCCACGTTAACTAAGTTAACATGGACTCTAACGTGGCCACTTGTAAGCATTGGCCAACGTTAGTGAGAATGTTAAGTGTCACTAACGTTGGCCCAAATTCCCTTCTTCACGTTAGAGTTCACGTTAACTTAGTTAACGTGACTCTTAACGTGGGTAATGATGGCTTCGAGAGTGTTATTGGCAATCACTTTTCTCATTAACTTTGCAAGTTACCTCCCATTCCTTGCTTCCTTTGGTCCTGAAATCAGGCAATAGAGTGCATCAAAGTTCTAGTCCAAGTCATGGGAAATGCAGCATACAATTTGTCACTAAACTCATGCAAAATCCTCATGAAATCATGTAAAATGCACAATGTATGCTTGAATCCAGGTGTAAGTGAATTTCTACCCAAAACTAGCTTATTTCCTAAGAAAATGCATGAAACTACCCTAAAAACAGTAAAGAAAAGGTCAGTGAAACTGGCCAAAATGCCCTGGCATCAAGCACTACAATGCCACTTATTCATACCAAGGGAAATTTTCACCGTAAGACACTTATCAAAGGAATCAATAACAGAACAACAAGCATTAGGTTGAGAAGAGAGAAACCAAATTCCTCCCTATGATCCATAGCTTCCACAGCACCAGTCGGATAATAGCCAAAACACTCCCAAAAAGTCTTCAGATTATTAAAGAGAGAGTGAGTGTCTACAATAATAAAAAAGGAAGGGAGGTATTTTTTTTACCAAATTCTTATAGTAAATTTGTGCCATCTTATTCAATGCACCGCTGATATTCCACACAATAATGTTAAAACTATCCATAAAAACCAAACGATATAAGAAGAGAACAAACTAAAAATTCTAAACCCAAGCCTTTGCTCCGGTAGAGATGTTTGTCCCTTGGTTATGGATATTTTATACTACAACTAGGGAGATTTAAAGTGACATCGACCTAATTCTCTTCCGTGAGTAGCCAAAGAGTGGGATACGATGAGAGTAAGAAACTTAGCTTTGCTTTTGGACTAAAGGACCTGACCCTTCCTGAGCTTTGGTTGTCTTCGAGTCCTCTTTCTCGATTGTGGAATTTCTCACTTCATTGTTTTCTTAATCAAGTTGTTGTTTCAAAGAAGGAGTGGATTTTGAAAAACTAAGTCTAGAAGCATGTCCAACAGGAGTCTTCACCTTTGGGCCATTAATAAAAAAGCCTTTGACCATATTAAGCTTTCTTTTTTTTTTCCTCCACATACATTCACTCCTTTATTAGTAGCCATTGATTTGTTCTTTCCTTTACTTTTATTAACTTGGACCCACCCTTCATTGAAATTCTCTTCATGAATCACATCATTAACTCCATGCAATGCATCCATCATGACATTTGGAGTTTCCTTATTCTTTTCCATGTGATTCTCGTTGTTGCCAAAAACAAATGCAGTTTGGATTTAAATTTGACTTTCATTTTACCCCTGCTCCTCTCCCACCTCGATGGCAGTCTTTCCATTAGGTTCAACTGTTTGGTTTTCTTTCGGCGATCCGAGCTTTTTGGGACAGTCTACTTTAACATGTCCAAAGCAATTACATTATGTACATATGAGCTCAAGGCTTTCATATTCAACCTTATACAAAGAATCATCGATAATTACCTCTATAACTACTAGCAATCTCAAGTCCACCTAGATGCAGGCTCTAGCAAATTTTCCTCGTCTAGCTTCTTTAATAGCCAAATCTATTTTAATGGGTTCACCAGCTATCCTACGCATTGCCTTCTCATGATAATATCAGATATTGAGCCAGTAATGCGCATCCAGACAAGCATTGTCTCAAAGGTCTCTTCATTAGGCCGAAACTCTGACGTCCATTGCTTCACGGCTAAGTAAAACCGGCTGATCTTACAAGGGCCTCCTAGCAGTGCTTTCTCATGATCTTCAGCAAGATCACATTTAACAAAAAAAAAAAAACCGAAATCCCACTTCAAGAATGTCATAACCACCCCAGAGTTTCTAAATACTTCAGAGATGATGAACGATGGCTGTATAACTGAATTGCTTCCCAAGAACCGTAAGGACAATGGAGCCTAGATAAGGTTCATCCAGAGCCCGTTGACCATCGTCCAAGAAAGTTACCCTTGGAGGACACTATCACTGCTTTCTAGCAATGACAGCTAACTTGTCCCCGTCAAGAGCATTATCAACAACCAACGGTTTTTGTGTAGAGCCACTAACAACCTTGTCCCTAATAGATACCTTAAAACCCTTGGGTACCCCCACCTTATCATCAGATGCTCCCAACCCCACATTCTCTCCTTTATTACTTTGTCCAGCATGATCGGATCCATCACCGTGTTTCCCATCCTCATTAACCCTTAAACCTCCTCTCTCTCCACCCTCAGTCCCGCACTACAAGAAATACGCCGAGTACTATCGGATTTAGCGTCTCGAGTTACTATCAGCTTTACCGATAAATTTATGGAGGATTTTATGATAGAATTCATTAGTCAAATAGTTACCAGCGGATTAACTTTTTTATGTTAAATTCGTGAATAATACTTGGTAGGAAATGGGAGGAATTAGATGCGAACTTTAACATCGGATTTACCGTCAGTAAAATTCGACGGTAAGCCATTTTAGTTAAATATTACATTTTGGTGACACACATGGAGTTACTGTCGGATTTATCAGATGATAAATCCGACGGTAATTAGCTCTAAAATTGAGAGCACGAACGCTCTCCCCCTTCATTTCGAAAAGCCCCTCTCTCTCTAAACCCCTGTTATTTGTTTCTCTCTTTAACCGATTCCACCACCGCCACTCCAGCCCCAGTCTCTCACCGCCTCTCCCTCTCACGAAAACCAGCCAGTTCCCCGTTGTTGCACCACACTACACCATCGTCGTCGCCGTTTAGTACTACCGCCGCTGCATCTCCCTTCGTCGCTGTCAGGTTCCATGCATCTCCATCTTATATAAGTTATAATTTAAAATTTATTTATATGTTAATTTAGGAATTTAGGATTTGATTAATATGTTAATTTAGGAATTAGGGTTAACTTTGTGTAGGATTTACATTTTGGTTATCATATAGTAATTTAGATTTTGTTCGTATTTGTTATTAGTTAGTATAGAATAGGATTTGTGTTGATTATGTTAGATTTGTGTTGATTATTCTAGTTATTAAAATTGGTTTGATGATGGAGAAATTAACATAAATTATATGATTTCGTGTTTGTTTATTTTACAAAGCTAGATTGCTTTGAATATCTATTAAATGTATTGTGCATTTGAGTTGATTAGTAAAAATGATTGAATCCTCTTGGTGGATGGATTAGAATTTCAACCCTTGTATGTTGGTTTGGATGGATATTTGGTTTGGATGGAACCCTTGAAGGGTGGAGAAATCCGAATTTTAGGGGAGACTCTGTCGAAGTTTTTATAAGATTTTAAATGAAATTGAAAAATTAAAATTATGTTTTTGAAAGTCTTAAAATTATGTTTAGGGTTGATAGATATTTATGTTAATTGTGACATGAATTGGTTCCTCCTTAAAATTCTAATTTTAAGTATTTTGGGTTATTTGTTATTCATACCTTTTCTCATATTTGTTATAATTATTTGTTATTTCTTGAGTTTCTTCTTATGTTATTATTTATTGGTGTTTGTTATATATTTAATATGTTTACTGTATTGAGTGTATTAATATATTTAGAGTTGGTGAATTTAATTGTGTTTTGATTAGTGTTTTGTAATATATTCGCTGTGCAAACATGACGACAGGTAGCAGAGGTAGGACGAGTGGGTCAGTAGTCGTGATAGAGGGCGGGCTTCCACCAAATCCCCAAGGACTCCCCAGTCATCGCCCTCTACCCTGACTACCTCGTCGACCTGTGATGTCACAGGTGGGTTCAGCGGACCAGCAATTCATCATAGTCCCAAACACGAACTACGTACCTCCTTTTGCTATACCCCCTGCAGATCTAGCGATGACAGAGCCCGTGGTGGGTGATTCCTCGAGTGCCCCCAACAGGTTGCCCCTCCACCACTGCCTATCATCCGGCTGAGGATTTGGCCCGATGGCATGCAGGCATGAGCAAATACAATTTTTTAATCTTACGTTTGCGTTTCTTTGTGTTTGTTAATGTTAGGTTTTTTCTCTGCTAAATTTGCACCAAACCCCAATTCTTACACACAAGAGATCTCCTACGTCATTAAGTCGATGTACGACAACCCATGACTGACCTACATGTAGATCTCGGCTAAGACCAAAGATCGATGGTTTCAGAAGTAGGCAGTAAGAACTCAATAATATTGAATTAATTAACTGTATTTGAACTCTATTTTATTTCGACTAACTAATATTGATGAATCACTTTGTGCAGTTGAAATTCATATGCGATGTGGAGCATAATCTCATTATCAGAAAGATCTACAATCACTGGAAAGCTAAACATTTTTAATAGATGTTGAGTGACGTTCATAAGGGGCGCGACCACCTAATGTTGTGGATCCGTCCAGCCATCAAGAAGGAACTAGAGGCCTATTTCACTCATGATGAAGGGTTCAAGCATCGCCGTTTGACGAACATCGTTAACAGGGCTTTGCCTAGGTCATCAAAGTATACAGGTGGATCGGTGACCTTCATGAAGGCGAAGAGCAGACCGATAACAATTTTGTCATTATTTAATATTTTAGTAGTTACTTGAATTAGTTGTTTAATTTGTTCATTTATTTTGTAATACCCTACTACACAGAGATTTACGCTTATGTTGTAAAATAGAGGTGGTGAGGTATCACGACCTCTAAAATAAAATATGTACATAATAATTGTTGAAAGGATTTAGTAATTGGTACACGAAATCGTGATCTCAACACTTCTTCACAACTCCGCGTAACTGACTAGCAAGTGCACTGGGTCGTCCAAGTAATACCTTACGTGAGTAAGGGTCGATCCCACGGAGATTGTCGGTTTGAAGCAAGCTATGGTCATCTTATAAATCTCAGTCAGGCGGATTCAAATGGTTATGAGGTTTTGATAATTAAAAGATAAATAAAACATAAAATAAAATAAAGTTACTTATGTAATTCATTGGTGGGAATTTTAGATAAGCGTCTAGAGATGCTTTGTTGCTTCTGAACCTCTGCTTTCCTATTGCCTTCTTCCAACCATGCGTTACTTCCTTCCATGGCAAGTTGTAGGATCCTCTCAATGAAAATGGTCCTCTACGATTTTTGCACGGCTAATCAATTGTCGGATTTCTCGTCTCGGATAAAAAATACCAGGTACGGCTACCGCATGTCTAATCATCTGTCGGTTCCCACTAGCGTTGGAATAGAATCCATTGATCTTTTTGCACACTGTCACTGCGCCCAACATTCGCAGGTTTGAAGCTCGTCACAGTCATCCCTTCCGAGATCCTACTCGGAATACCACAGACAAGGTTTAGACTTTCTGGATCCCAGGAATGGCTGTCAATGATTCTAGCCTATACCACGAAGATACTAATCTCATGGACTCGGTCCGTGTATTATATATCCAAGAGAATATACTCCGGCTGTCGTCCAATGACTACGTTGAACATCATGTAGACCGCTTTGTGGTTGTCAGGCACGCGGATCTTAGCTAAGCGAGTAACGAAGATTGGGTGATTGTCACGGGTCACCCATTCATTCTGATTTAACTGAATTAAGTACAAGAGTATATCTTGGAGAATAAGTAGGCGTGAATTAAAAGAAAAATAATAGTACTTGCATTAATTCATGAAGAACAGCAGAGCTTCACACCTTAATCTATGGGGTGTAGAAACTCCACCGTAGAAAATACATAAGTGAGAAAGGTCTAGGCATGGCCGTGATGCCAGCCTCTCAAAACGTGAACAATGGTCTAAGGAATAAACGTCCAGAGATGTAAAGATCTGAATACAATAGTAAAAAATGCTATTTATACTAAACTAGTAACTTAGGTTTACAGAAAATGAGCAACTAAGTGCAGATAGTGCAGAAATCCACTTCCAGGGCCCACTTGGTGTGTGCTTGGACTGAGCATTGAAGCATTTTTCATGCATAGGCTATTCCTGGAGTTAAACGCCAGCTTGGGTGCCAGTTTGGGCATTTAACTCCAATTCTGGTGCCAGTTTGGGTGTTTTACGCTAGAAAGTTTTAGGCTGGCTTTGGATGCCAGTTTGGGCCATCAAATCTTGGGCAAAGTATGGACTATTATAAATTTCTGGAAAGCCCAGGATGTCTACTTTCCAAAGCAATTAAGAGCATGCCAATTGGGTTTCTGTAGCTCTAGAAAATTTCTGGAAAGCCCAGGATGCCTACTTCGAGTGCAGGAGGGTCAGAATCCAACAGCATCTGCAGTCCTTTTTCAGCCTCTGAATCAGATTTTTGCTCAGGTCCCTCAATTTCAGCCAGAAAATACCTGAAATTACAGAAAAACATACAAACTCATAGTAAAGTCCAGAAATGTGATTTTTGAATAAAAACTAATAAAAATATAATAAAAAGTAACTAAAACATACAAAAAACTATGTAAAAATAATGCCAAAAAGGGTATAAATTATCCGCTCATCACAACACCAAACTTAAATTGTTGCTTGTCCCCAAGCAACTAAAAACAAAATAGGATAAAAAAGAGAGAAAATACAACAAATCTCAAAAATATCAATGAAGATTGGCTTCAATTAGATGAACAGGACTTGTAGCCTTTTTGCTTCTGAACAGTTTTGGCATCTCACTTTATCCTTTGAAGTTCAGAATGATTGGCATCCATAGGAACTCAGAATTCAGATAGTGTTATTGATTCTCCTAGTTCAGTATGTTGATTCTTGAACACAGCTACTTTATGAGTCTTGGTCGTGACCCTAAGCATTTTGTTTTCCAGTATTACCACTGGATACATAAATGCCACAGACACATAACTGGATGAACCTTTTCAGATTGTGACTCAGCTTTGCTAGATTCCCCAGTTAGAGGTGCTTAGAGCTCTTAAGCACACTCTTTTTGCTTTGGACCACGACTTTAATCGCTCAGTCTCAAGCTTTTCACTTGACACCTTCACGCCACAAGCACATGGTTAGGGACAGCTTGATTTAGCCGCTTAGGCCAGGATTTTATTCCTTTGGGCCCTCCTATCCATTAATGCTCAAAGCCTTGGATCATTTTTACCCTTGCCTTTTGGTTTAAAGGGCTATTGGCTTTTTCTGCTTGCTTTTTCTTTTTCTTTATTTTTTTTCTTTATTTTTCGCCCTTTTTTTTGCAAGCTTTTGTGTTTCACTGCTTTTTCTTGCTTCAAGAATCAATTATATGATTTTTTAGATTATCAATAACATTTCTCCTTTTTCATTATTCTTTCAAGAGCCAACAATTTTAACATTCATAAACAACAATATCAAAAATATGCACTATTCAAGCATTCATTCAGAAAACAAAAAGTATGGCCACCACATCAAAATAATTAAACTAATTTCAAGATAAAATTCAAAATTCATGTACTTATTGTTCTTTTACAATTAAAAACATTTTTCATTTAAGAAAGGTGAAGGATTCATAGGACATTCATAGCTTTAACACATAGACACTAGACACTAATGATCATGTAATAAAGACACAAACATAGACAAAACATAAAGCATAGAATTTCGAAAAATAGAAAAATAAGAACAAGGAAATTAAAGAACGGGTCCACCTTAGTGATGACAGCTAGTTCTTCCTCTTGAAGATCTTATGGAGTGCTTGAGCACCTCTATGTCTCTTCCTTGCCTTTGTTGCTCTTCTCTCATGGCCTTTTGGTCCTCTCTGATTTCATAGAGGATAATGGAGTACTCTTGGTGCTCCATCCTTAGTTGTCCCATGTTAGAACTCAATTCTCCTAAGGAGGTGTTGATTTGCTCCCAATAGTTTTGTGGAGGAAAGTGCATCCCTTGAGGCATCTCAGGGATTTCTTGAAGAGGAATTTCCTCATGCTCTTGTTGAGGTCCATGGGTGGGCTCTCTTGTTTTCTCCATCCTTTTTTTAGTGATGGGCTTTTGAGATGAATCTCTCCATCTCTTATGACTCGGAGTTGGAAGCAACTGCCTTCCTTTTCCTCTTTCTAGAGGTTTCTCCGGTCTTAGGTGCCATTAGTGGTTATGGAGAAATAGAAAAGTAGAGCTTTTTCCACACCAAACTTAAAAGGTTTGTTCGTCCTTGTGAAAAAGAAGAAAGAAAGGAGTAGAAGAAGAAGAAATGGAGGAGATGGAGGGTAGTGGTGGTTTCGGCCAAGGGGGGTTGTAGTGTGTATGATGTGTGAAATTAAAGGTAGTGAGGAGGGGTATTTCTAGGGTAAGAGAGAGGGGGAATTCGGTCATGAAGGGGTGGGTTTGGGAGGGAAATGATTTGGATTTGAATGGTGAGGTAGGTGGGGTTTATGATGGATGGATGTGAGTGGTGAAGAAAATATGGGGAAGAGGGTAGGATTTGATAGGTGAAGGGTATTTGGGGAAGAGTTATTGATGGGATTGGTCAAGGGTATTTGGGAGAGAGTGTTATGGAAGGGTGTGAAGAGGAAAGAAGAAGAGGTGGGGTAGGTGGGGATCCTGTGGGGTCCACAAATCCTGAGGTGTCAAGAAATTCTGCTCCTTGCACCATTCTGGCGTTCAAACGCCCATTGTGTGCCAATTCTGGCGTTTAACGCCAGCTTTGCTACCTTTCCTGGCCTTAAACGCCAGTCTGCTGCCCATTGCTGGCGTTTAATGCCAGCCAGATGCCAGACAGCCCTTTCTGGCGTTAAACGCCCAGAGTGCTGCCCATTCTGGCATTTAACGCCCAGAATACTACCAGGCTGGGCGTCAAACGCGTATTCTGATATCCTTATTGGCGTTTAAACGCCAGTAAGCCTGTCCTCCAGGGTGTGCTGTTTTTGATGTTATTTTTCATTTTATTTTTTATTTTTCAGTTCTTTTTGTGGCTTCACATGATCATCAAGCGCTTCTTTAGTGTCAATAGCTTGACAGTGAGCTCTTTGAGAGCTTCACAGAGACTTAAATCTTGATGTTGGCCTCCCAACACCAAACTTAGAAGTTGAGTGTAGGGGGTCTGTTTGACTCTGTATTGAGAGAAGCTTTTCATGCTTCCTCTCCATGGTTACAGAAGAAGATCCTTGAGCCTTAAACACAAGGTAGTCCTCATTCAATTGAAGGACTAACTCTCCTTTGTCCACATCAATCACAGCTCTTGTTGTGGCTAGGAAGGGTCTTCCAAAGATGATGGATTCATCTTCATCCTTCCCAGTGTCTAGGATTATGAAGTCAGCATCACTAATAGATCCTCTACAAGTCCATAAGCCTGTTTCTTTGAATTGTCTGCCATCTCTAATGAGATTCTTGCAGCTTGTACCTCAAAGATCCTAGTTTCTCCATTACAGAGAGTGGCATGAGGTTTATACTTGAACCAAGGTCACACAGAGCCTTCTTAAAGGTCATGGTGCCTATGATGCAAGGTATTAAGAACTTTTCGGGATCTGGTTTCTTTTGAGGTAATTTCTATTGAACCAAGGTATTTAGTTCATTGATGAGCAATGGAGGTTCATCCTCCCAATTCTCATTACCAAATAACTTGGCATTCAGCTTCATGATTGCTCCTAGATACTGAGCAACTTGCTCTTCAGTAATATCTTCATCCTCTTCAGAGGAAGAATACTCATCAGAGCTCATGAATGGCAACAGTAAGTTCAGTGGAATCTCTATGGTCTCTGTATGAGCCTCAGATTCCTTTGGTTCCTCATTGGAAATCACTGCCTCTTGACTCTCTCCAGGTTCGGCCATGTTGGTTGTATTGATGGCCTTGCACTCTCTCTTTGGATTCTCTTCTGTATTGCTTGGGAGAGTGCTAGGAGGGATTTCGGTAACTCTTTTACTCAGTTGACCCACTTGTGCCTCCAAATTTCTGATGGAGGACCTTATTTCAGTCATGAAACTGTGAGTAGTCTTACTTAGATCATAGACTATGGTTGCTAAGTCAGAGAGGCTCTGCTTAGAATTCTCTATCTGTTGCTTAAAAGATGATGGAAAAGGCTTGCTATTGCCAAACCTATTTCTCCCACCATTATTATTGAAGCCTTGATTACGCTTCTGTTGATCCTTTCATGAGAAATTTGGATGATTTCTCCATGAAGGATTATAAGTGTTTCCATAGGATTCTCCCATGTAATTCACTTCTTCCATTGCAAGATTCTCAGGGTCATAAGCTTCTTCTTCAGAGAAAGCTTCTTCAGTACTGCCGGATGCAGCTTGCATTCCAGTCAGACTATGAGAAATCATATTGACTTACTGAGTTAATATTTTATTCTGAGCCAACATTACATTCAAAGTATCAATCTCAAGAACTCCTTTCTTCTGAGTTGTCCCATTATTCACAGGATTTCTTTCAGAAGTGTACATGAACTGGTTATTTGCAACCATTTCAATGAGTTTCTGGGCTTCTGCATGCGTCTTCTTCAGATGAAGAGATCCACCAGCAGAGTGATCCAATGACATCTTGGACAATTCAGACAGAGCATCATAGAATATACATAAGATGCTCCATTTTGAAAGCATGTCAGAAGGACACCTTCTGATCAATTGCTTGTATCTTTCCCAAGCTTCATAGAGGGATTCACCTTCCTTCTGTCTGAAGGTTTGGACTTCCACTCTAAGCTTGCTCAACTTTTGAGGTAGAAAGAATTTGGCCAAGAAAGCATTGACTAACTTTTTCCAAGAGTTCAGGCTTTCTTTAGGTTGTGAGTCCATCCATGTCCTAGCTCTGTCTCTTACAGCAAAAGGGAAAATCATAAGCCTGTAGACCTCAGGATTAACCCCATTGGTCTTAACAGTGTCACATATTTGCAAGAATTCAGCTAAAAACTGATGAGGATCTTCCAATGGAAGTCCATGAAACTTGCAATTCTGCTGCATTAGAGAAACTAATTGAGGCTTAAGCTCAAAGTTGTTTGCTCCAATTGTAGGAATTGAGATGCTTCTTCCATAGAAGTCAGAAGTGGGTGCAGTAAAGTCACCAAGCATCTTCCTTGCATCTCCACCATTATTGTTATTTTTGGCTGCCATAACTACTTCTTTTTCGAAAATTTCTGTTAGGTCCTCTCCAGAGTGTTGTGATGTAGCTTCTCTTAGCTTCCTCTTCAGAGTCCTTTCAGGTTCAGGATCAGCTTCAACAAGAATGTTCTTATCCTTGTTCCTACTCATATGAAAAAGAAGGGAATAGAAAAGAATAGGAATCCTCTATGTCACAGTATAGAGATTCCTTTATGTGAGTAGAAGAATAGAAGAATAGATGGAGAAGGGAGAAGAAGAAGAATTCGAACACAAAGAGAGGGAGAGGGTTCGAATTTTTAAGAAGACAAGAAGTGTTAGTAAATAAATAAATAAATAGAAAGAGATGAGAGAGAGAGAGAGAGAAGAGATTCGAATTTAAAAAAAATATTTTTGTTTTTATTTTAATTATAAGTTAGAATTCGAATTTAAGAAGGAAAATAAAATAAAATTAGAATTTAAAACAATTAGTTAAAAAAAAGAGAATTTTGAAAAAGGGGTTAGTTATTTTCGAAAAATGGAGAGAGAAAAGTAGTTAGGTGATTTTGAAAAAGATAAGAAATAATAAAACAATCAAAAAGTCAAGTAGTTAATTGAAAAAGATTTGAAAAGGAAATTAAAAAGATTTGATTTTTGAAATTAAAGTTGATTACTTGACTAACAAGAAACTAAAAGATATTATTCTAGAATTTAAAGATTAATCCTTTCTTAATAGGCAAGTAACAACATGAAAATTTTTTTTGAATCTAAACATTAATTGTTAGTGATAATTTTGAAAATATGAAATAAAAAGTAAGAAAAATATTTTGAAAATCAATTTTAAAATTTTCGAAAAACATGAAAGAAAATTGAAAAAGATTTGATTTTTGAAAAAGATTTGAAAAGATAAAGTTTTTAAATTGAAATTTTGACTTGACTAACAAGAAACAACTAAATTTTAAAAATTTTTTGACCAAATCAATTCAAAATTTCGAAAATTATAAGTAAATAAAGGAAAAGGTATTTTGTTGAATTTTTGAATTTAATGAGAAAAGAGAAAAATAATAAAATGACACCAGACATAAGAAATTAAAATCAAAACAACTAATGCACGCAAGAACACTTTGAATGTCAAGATGAACACCAAGAACACTTTGAAGATCATGATGAACATCAAGAATATATTTTTGAAAATTTTTAAGAAAAGAAACACATGCAAGACACCAAACTTAAAAATTTTTAATGTGTAGACACTATGAATTCGAAAATGTACAAGAAAAATAAGAAAAGACACAAAACAAGAAAAACCAAAGATCAAACAAGGAAAATCATCAAGAACAACTTGAAGATCAAGAAAGAACACATGCATGAATTTTTGAAAATTTAAAGAAAAATTAAAAAGATGCAATTGACACCAAACTTAAAATTTGACACAAGACTCAAACAAGAAACACAAATTTTTTTTTGGTTTTTATGATTTTATTAATTTTTTTTGTATTTTTCGAAAATATTTTGGAATAAGAAAAATAAGAAATTCAAAATTTTTAATAAGAATTTCAGGAATCATGCAATGCTAGTCTAAAGTTTCGGTCTAAAAATTTAGACATGGCTAAATAGCCAGCCAAGCTTTATGTGAAAGCTTCGGTCCAAAAGATTAGACATGGCCTAATGGCCAGCCAAGCTTTAGCAGAGCATTACATACAACAGCCAAATTGATGGGAACTAAAAGGCTCTTGCAAAGATAAATGGAAACCTCGGTCCAAAAGATTAGACATGGCTTAACAGCCAGCCAAGCTTCAACATGTCTCATGAAACTCTAGAATTCATTCTTAAAAATTCTGAAGAACACAAAATATTTTTTTTCGAAAATAAAATAAAAAAACTTAAACATAAAAAAAAATTACCTAATCTAAGCAACAAGATGAACCGTCAGTTGTCCAAACTCAAACAATCCCTGGCAACGGCGCCAAAAACTTGGTAGACGTAATCATGATCTCAACACTTCTTCACAACTCCGCGTAACTGACCAGCAAGTGCACTCGGTCGTCCAAGTAATACCTTACGTGAGTAAGGGTCGATCCCACGGAGATTGTCGGCTTGAAGCAAGCTATGGTCATCTTGTAAATCTCAATCAGGCGGATTCAAATGGTTATGAGGTTTTGAAATTTAAAAGATAAATAAAACATAAAATAAAATAAAGTTACTTATGTAATTCATTGGTGGAAATTTTAGATAAGCGTCTAGAGATGCTTTGTTGCTTCTGAACCTCTGCTTTCCTATTGCCTTCTTCCAACCATGCGTTACTACCTTCCATGGCAAGCTGTAGGATCCTCTTAGTGAAAATGGTCCTCTACGGTTTCTGCACGGCTAATCAACTGTCAGATTTCTCGTCTCGGATGAAAAATACCAGGTACAGCTATCGCATGGCTAATCATCTGTCGGTTCCCACTAGCGTCGGAATAGAATCCATTTATCCTTTTGCACACTGTCACTGCGCCCAACATTCGCAGGTCTGAAGCTCGTCACAGTCATCCCTTCCCAGATCCTACTCGGAATACCACAGACAAGGTTTAGACTTTCCGGATCCCATGAATGGCTATCAATGATTCTAGCCTATACCACAAAGATACTAATCTCACGGACTCGGTCCGTGTATTAGATAACCAAGAGAATATACTCCGGCTGTTGTCCAATGACTACGTTGAACATCATGTAGACCGCTTTGTGGTTGTTAGGCACGCGGATCTTGGCTAAGCGAGTAACGAAGATTGGGTGATTGTCACGAGTCACCCCTTCATTCTGACTTAACTGAATTAAGTACAAGAGTATATCTTGGAGAATAAGTAGGCATGAATTAAAAGAAAAACAATAGTACTTGCATTAATTCATGAAGAACAGTAGAGCTCCACACCTTAATCTATGGGGTGTAGAAACTCCACCGTAGAAAATACATAAGTGAGAAAGGTCTAGGCATGGCTGTGAGGCCAGCCTCTCAAAACGTGAACAATGGTCTAAGGACTAAACTTCCAGAGATGTAAATATCTGAATACAATAGTAAAAAATGCTATTTATACTAAACTAGTAACTTATGTTTACAGAAAATGAGTAACTAAGTGCAGATAGTGCAGAAATCCACTTCCGGGGCCTACTTGGTGTGTGCTTGGGCTGAGCATTGAAGCTTTTTTCGTACATAGGCTGTTCCTGGAGTTAAACGCCAGCTTGGGTGCTAGTTTGGGCGTTTAACTCCAATTCTGGTGCCAGTTTGGGCGTTTTACGCTAGAAAGTTTTAGGCTGGCTTTGGACGCCAGTTTGGGCCAGGATGGCAAAGTATGAACTATTATAAATTTCTGGAAAGCCAAGGATGTCTACTTTCTAATGCAATTGAGAGCGTGCCAATTGGGCTTCTGTAGCTCCAGAAAATCCATTTCGAGTGTAGGAGGGTCAGAATCCAACAGCATCTGTAGTCCTTTTTCAGTCTCTGAATCAGATTTTCGTTCAGGTCCCTCAATTTCAGCCAGAAAATATCTGAAATTACAGAAAAATGCACAAACTCATAGTAAAGTCCATAAATGTTATTTTTGAATAAAAACTAATAAAAATATAATAAAAAGTAACTAAAACATACTAAAAACTATGTAAAAACAATGCCAAAAAGGATATAAATTATCCGCTCATCAGTAATCGAGGAGCCTTTAAGGAAAGCTTAAACAAAATCATAAAAATAAAAGTGGAACACTCATGTAGCCGAAACTTGCGTACGAAGGAAAGCAAAGACACACACACAAGCTCTGAGTTCGACTTGCAAAGCCAAGGCCTGTGATACAAAAATTGTGGTCGGTCTAGAATTTCTCATATAAAAATAAGAACTTCGTTGTAAGCATAGCTCCAAACCCACAAACAATTCTCACAACAAATTTAATTTGGTTTATCACAAGTACAAACCCCAATAAGAATTAACCGAAGTATTTAAACTCCGCGTTGTCTCACAAGGAATTGCAATGAAGTGGTCAATTATTGGCTATGAAGGAACAAGGGGCTTGGTTTGGTAAAAGGGCAAGAAATTAAATGGGCAAGAATTTAAATAACAAGAAGAGTAAATCAAGAAGTAATAAAGGCAAGGTAAAGGACTCTTGGCTAGATATAGGTAATTGAGATCACCATCCTTGTCTACAAACCATGTATTGACAATTATAAGGAACCAAACTCATTAAGTCTACTTACAAAAGTCTTAAGTACGTAATATCTACTCCTAGGCTTGAAGTACGTCAAATGGCTTGATCAACATCAATCCATAAGTCCTAACCTAGCTACTAATTGACTTAGTAGTAGGCTAGAGTCAATGGTTATCAAATTGACCACTAAGGATTCTCAAATCACCAATTCAATGAGACCCAATGACTCAAGGTCACTCAATTCCCTTAGCCTAGGCCAAGAGTAAGAAAACTACTCAAAAGCTAGAGAAAACATTCTATCAAACACCTAGTGTGCAATAAAAGTAAACATCACAAAATACAAGAATTAACAAGATCCACAACCATCATGAGCAAGAAATCAACAATAGCAATGAAGATAAACATAAAAGAAGACATGAAAACATAAAATTGCATTGGAAGAAATCAAGATCCAACAATGTTTCATCAACATAAAAGAGAGCATGAAAAGGGAAATTAACACTACAAACTAAGAGAATCAAGATGTAGAAACAAGAAATTGTAAGGAAAACAAGATGAAATCAAGTAATCAAATCTAGATCTAAGAGAAATTAACCTAATCTTAACCTAATTCTAGAGAGAAAAGGGAGCTTCTCTCTCTAGAAAACTAACTAAAGGTTCATCATGACTAACTAAGTGCTCCCCCTTTGCTCAATCTTCAATTCAGCATGAAATACTCTCAGAAACGAGTTGGATTTGGGCCTGGGCAACTCAGAAATTGCCCCCAGCGATTTCACTTTAAGTAGGTCACGTGCCAAGTATCACGCGTGCGCGTGGGTGACGCGTGCATGTCGCTGGCCAAAACCTCTACTCACGCGTACGCGTGTGTGACGCGTGCACGTGGCTTGCGAATCTTCAATGCACGCGTGCGCGTGTATGACGCGTTCGTGTGGCCCTCAATTCTCCAAATGCTCATTTCTTCATGGATTCTCCACTTTGCATGCTTTTCTCTTCATTTCTTCCATCCGATACTTTCCTTATGAACCTGAAATCACTCAACAAACACATCAAGGCATCGAATGGAATTAAAGTGAATTAAAATCACCAATTTAAGGGCCTAAAAAGCATGTTTTTACACTTAAGCACAATTTAAGGGAGAATTACAAAACCATGCTATTTCATTGAATAAATGTGAGAAAAGGTGATAAAATCCCCTAAATTAAGCACAAGATAAACCACAAAATTGAGGTTTATCAAACCTCCCCACTCTTAAACCAAGCATGTCCTCATGCTAAAATCAAGAAAGAAACAAAGGGTATCAACATTTATTCAATACAAACTACCTACATGCAATCTACCTATATGCAACTATCTGAATGAATGCAACTACTTGGTCAAAATAATTCAATTCTCAAGAATGCATATACAAGTGCAAGGGCTAAAGCAATAGCAATCAAATCAAACCCACAATTGAATTGAGTTATTGAAAGATTTCACGAACTTGCAAGAAAAGATTATCATGGGTGGACACATGTAATTGAGTAATCGAACCCTCACCGGATGTGTATCCGCTCTAGTCGCTCAAGTGTTTGGGGTTGATTCACTCAATTCTCTCTTAATCATGCTTTCCAAGATTTGTTTTTTATCTAACAATCAACAATTATTTCATCCATGCATACAAATATCATGAGGACTTTCCTATAGGTTATGATGGGGCTAGGGTCAAGGTAAGGATGCATATGGTCAAGTGGACTAGAATTTGAATCTTCGATTAGCCTAAACTTCCCACCTAACCTATGACAACCTATATAATTTCAAAGCTAACCTAACTACCCATTCTTCACTTTTTCGCACACTCATGCATTTTCTTTTCATCACCACACATATGCATTGATTTTTATTGAACTTTACTTTGGGGTATTTTGTCCCCTTTTTATTACTTTTTCTATTTCTTTCTTTTTTCTCTTCTATTTTTTTCTTTTTATATATATATTTTTTTTTCTTTTTATTTTTCTCATTTTTCATTTTTTTTCAAACTAAAATATACACAAAAGCATCAATGCATATGATTTAACGTTCGATGCATGAGTATGCACCCGATTCCTAATATTTTCAACAAAACTACAAAATACACTTTTATCTTTACCCAATATTTCCAACTCTCCCAGAATCAGATGATAAACACTCTCACTAGCCTAAGATAATTAAAGATCCAACCAAGGGACATTTATTATTTTTTACTTAGGGCTTGTAATGTGCTAAAATTAAGAACAAATGGGTTTAGCATAGGCTCAAAGTTAGTTAACAATGGAAGATAAAAGGTAGGCTATTTGGGTAAGTGAGCTAATCGAAACAATGGCCTCAATCATATAAATGCATTCATACACAAAATAATGGACATAAAGAATCAAACAAGTCAAAGATTACATTCATAGAAAGAGAATAATGCACACAAGAATGAAAATAAGTGGTTGTATGATGTAATCACACAATTAGGCTCAAATCTCACATGCTTGTGTTCTTATATCAAAAATCATGTTCCATAATATATGTAATTCAAGCAAGTTCTAAATTTTTTTTCAATCAATTGGGGTGCCCTATAGATAAATTTCTTGAAAAATCTCATTATTTTGACTAAGCTTATTATGTATATATATGCAAAATAATAAAATGCAACTAAAAATCCTAGAAGACCTAAAAATGAAATGCAAAAGTGTTGGGATTAGAAATTTGTCACCCAAGAACGCCGACTGGTCGGACAACCTCCCCACACTTAAAAGTTTGCACCGTCCTCGGTGCACTCAAAGATGAGCAAGGCGGTACAGCGATTCTCCGAGTTGCCACCTTCAGCTGGCGGATCAACCGGTGCTGTGTGTTCTTTCTTCCCGCTTCCATTTTTGCTTTATGGTGCATCGGACATGAAAAATAGGAAATAACACTGTAAGATGAGAAAATACAAAAGCAAGGAAGCGTGCATTGTTGGAATGAGGTAAATCACTAGAATGGAGTGAGTGAATTAGTGTGACATTGAGGAAGAGTAAGTGTGCGAATTCTAAATTAGGCACCCTTTAGAACACACACACTATCATAGAGAGCTATGTCATAATTACACAAAGAAAGTATGCACGTCACTCATTCTAGTGTGCTTGAGATACTTCGAAGAGACTTATAGGTTAAAACAATCAAATAAGCAATAGGGAAGCATAAAAGCATTCAAGCAAAGTCAAGCAATTGTGAATTGGATAATGGATGGACATTGATTGATGTGCAAGGTAACTTTAATGAACAAGATGGAATGTGAAACTTACACATCAAACAATGACACATATTAAAGTTTATTTGCAACACCTAAGTGATATAGAGGTAGAGCACATGGATGCTATGGAACTTAAGAAAGAGAATATAGCAGTGAAAATCAATAACATAGCAAGCATGGTCCACAAAGCTTAGAAAGCTCAAAAAAATATGTCACTAGGTAAGCTTTCGATCCAATTTCACAATTTCAAAATCTCAATGCATGAAATAGGTGATGTGAATACGGATCAAGCATAGCAAGCATCATCTAAAAAAATGCATTGATAATGTACAATTGCCTAACGATGGATGATGAATGCATGGCGGCCAAAACATGCAATTCAAAAGAGTTAAGATACTTGGAGGTAATGTACAAGTACTTGGTATTCAAAAATATTAAGCATGAAAAGTTCCAAACCAAGTAACCAAATATAACCTCAACAAAGAATCCAACAAGGAATATAAACAAAATTGATGTTAAGATAACATCCTATTAGTAATCAGCAGCAGTAAACAGTAAACAAGATTAGTAATCTAACACTTATAATGGAAAACAAAAGTTAAACAAAAATTAAACTAACTAACTAATTAAAAGAAATGGTGTTATACGGTGTTTGGTAGTGTTGGATGATGTTTGAAGGGTGGAAAGAAAAGAAGAGAAGAGAGAAGAAGAAAAGAAATGGAAAGAAGATGAGAAAAGAAGTGTGTGATGCAGGGCAGCCCACGCGTACGCGTCAGTGACCCGTGCGCGTGGAGTGGTGAAATGAAAGCGACGCGTACGCATGAGTCACGCATGCGCGTCGATGGGTTATTTAGAGAGCGACGCATACACGTAGGTAACCTTGCGCGAAAGGCACAGTGTTCGCGCAGTGCTGGCGCAACTCTCGGGTTTTTAGCTGGGAGGTGGAATTTTTGAATCCACGCGTGGATGACGCGTGCGCGTGGATGGTCGAAAATACTTGGGTCACGCATACGCATGGATGATGCTCTGTTTTTCAAAGTTTTTCCATGTTCTTGCACCAAACCAAGCATTCCAAGCTTCTAAACAACTACCAGAACATCATAAAACCTTATTTAACCTATTAGACTCCCAAATAAACTCAACTAAGCAATCAAAACAAGGAATTAAACCTATTTTACCAATATTTACAGAAAGGAAAAGGGGAAAGATGTTACCATGGTGGAGTGTCTCCCACCTAGCACTTTTGTTTATTGTCCTTAAGTTGGACTTATGGGGAGCTCCTCTTATTCAAGGTAGCTTGTGCTTGAATCCATCCTTGAACATCCACCAATGCCTGGACTTCCAATAAGCTCCATCATTCAAAGTTAATAGCTCCAAACTTTGATGGAGTTCTTCACAACCCATAGGCTCCAAAAGTTGATCCTCACATTGTAATCTGGGATCTCATACTTTGTTTTCACACCCGTCTTCAAATTGGTCATGGTGATTCCCTCCGGGTGGTAGGAAAGTCGAATTCTCATTAAGGCACCAAACTACCCTCCTAGACCCATCTACTTGAGCACTACACCAATCCATGCTCCTCAGTTTTGAGCTTCCAACCATAATGAGCCTAGATTTACAACGCCAACCACTAAACATCCTCCTCTTACGCTTAATTCCGCAAAGCGCCCTAAGTTGGCCATCTGTTTCAAGAATACCATATTTAAGTGGGATACTAAAGCTAAGAGTTAGAAGTTTTACCCACTCAAATGAAGAATTAGATGACAACCTAGGTGGAAGAGTTCCCAACGATCTTGATAAAGTATGCTCCACTCCCGTCTATCCTCTTCTAAAGGCGTCTACCACTTGGCAAGGTTCTTCAAGCTCTACCTCTTGCCAAGCTTCTTCAAGTTCACATTCTTCTTCACCAAATTCTTCTATCTCTTCCACATCGCTCAAATCATAAATAGGAGGTTTAGTGAAGTCCACCTCATCATAATTTCAAGCATAGTGGGGAAGGACTCATCATGCTCAAAAGGATCATATGTTGATGCAGAATCATCATAGATAGGAGGGCTTGTTGCTTGGAACACTTCTTCCAATTCTTCACTCACAATATGCCTTGGAGGTTGCACATCCTCCCCAACATTGCTTTCTAGTCCAATGGAAGAAGGCTCAACAAGATCATCAAGGGGATTGATCAATGTGGACAAAAAATCACTAATGATGGAATCTACTTCTTGATCAATTTCCCTCAACTCTCTATCCACTTCCTTAACATCACTCTCCTCTTTAACATCCCTTCCAAATTTCGTAGAAGAAGGCTCTTCAACTTGAGATTCCTCTATGTGCTCAACATATCCTAAACACCCAATCACTACCTCCTCTTGTTCAATAATCTCTACCTCCTCCTCTTGTTGTACTTCTTGCTTTAACTCCTCTTCCTCACCTTGGAGCTCCAAATTCACTCCCTCGCTAAGCTCTTTGGGTGCTTCTTCACATTCAACAATGGGAGTACCTTGATCACGCAAGCTTAGGCGGGATGAGACTATGTTACTAATGGCTTCTACCATGATAGCCATCTTGGTTTTTAGCTCCTTAAACTCTTCTTCATGATTCATACACCTAGCTAGAAGTTCTTGTTGCTCTCGCATTTGGTCTTTCGATGAAGGTGGTGGTGGAAAAGAAGGTTCATTGTTTGAGGAAAAGGTATTATAGTTGAAAGGTGGTTCATATTGGTGAAAGTCTTGAGGTGGTGTATATGAAATTTGTGGTTCTCGGGAGTATTGGGGTTGGAATGGTGGTTCTAGGTATGGCTCATATGGTGGTTGGTACGGTGGATATGGGTTAGGGTCATATGGGGTGAATGGTGGTATGAGGCTTGTGAATGAGGTTATTGTGGACTATGTTGAGGGAAAGGGTCATATGTATGTAGTGGTTGTGGTTGACAATCACAATAAGGGTCATCACACACATTAGATTGGTATGCATCAAGAGTTGGATTGTACCCATAAGAAACTGGAGAGTAATCATGTTGGGGTGGCGCTTGAATGGCTTGGGTGGAATAAAATTCCTTTTGTTCCTTGCGCATCTCTGTGAGGAGAGTAGTCATGTCCCCAAGAACTCTTGTCAAACTTGATTCGGGAGGAGGTTGTTGCCAAGAAGATTGTCCATAATCTTGGGGCTCCTCCCACCGTCGATCTCCAAATCATTGATGCAAATCCTCATTAAAGCTTCCATTTCCTACAACATAGTTTGAACCACACTCATAGCCAAAGTGATGAGAATTCATGGTGATAAGAAAAAACAAAAACAAATTCTAACAAGAAACAAAGAAAACCAAATCCTAAAACTAGCAAAAACTAACAAAGAAGAAAAAGGCAAACATATTCACAATATTTACAATAGCCAATAACATAGCACCATTACAATTCCCCGGCAACGGCGCCATAAATTTGATACGAAAATTGTTGTCGGTCTAGAATTTCTCTTAGAAATAAGAACTTCGTTGTAAGCATAGATCCAAACCAACAAACAATTCTCACATCAAATTTAATTTGGTTTTGTCACAAGTACAAACCCCAATAAGAATTAACCGAAGTATTTAAACTCCGGGTCGTCTCACAAGGAATTGCAATGAAGTGGTCAATTATTGGCTATGAAGGAACAAGGGGTTTGGTTTGGTAAATGGGCAAGAAATTAAATGGGCAAGAATTTAAATGACAAGAAGAGTAAATCAAGAAGTAATAAAAGCAAAGTAAAGGACTCTTGGCTAGACATAGGTAATTGAGATCACCATCCTTATCTATAAACCATGTATTGACAATTATAAGGAACCAAACTCATTAAGTCTACTTACAAAAGCCTTAAGTACATAATATCTACTCCTAGGCTTGAAGTACGTCAAATGGTTTGATCAACATTAATCCATAAGTCCTAACCTAGCTACTAATTGACTTAGTAGTAGGCTAGAGTCAATGGTTATCAAATTGACCACTAAGGGTTTTCAAATCACCAATTCAATGAGACCCAATGACTCAAGATCACTCAATTCTCTTAGCCTAGGCCAAGAGTAAGAAAACTACTCAAAAGCTAGAGGAAACATTCTATCAAACACCTAGTGTGCAATAAAAGTAAACATCACAAAATACAAGAATTAACAAGATCCACAACCATCATGAGCAAGAAATCAACAATAGCAATGAAGATAAACATAAAAGAAGACATGGAAATATAAAATTGCATTAGAAGAAATCAAGATCCAACAATGGTTCATCAACATAAAAGAGAGCATGAAAAGGGAAATTAACACTACAAACTAAGAGAATCAAGATGTAGAAACAAGAAATTGTAAGAGAAACAAGATGAAATCAAGTAATCAAATCTAGATATAAGAGAAATTAACCTAATCCTAACCTAATTCTAGAGAGAAGAGGGAGCTTCTCTCTCTAGAAAACTAACTAAAGGCTCATCATGACTAACTAAGTGCTCCCCTTTGCTCAATCTTTAATTCTGCATGAAATACCCTCAGAAACGTGTTGGATTTAGGCTTGGGCATCTCAAAAATTGCCCCCAGCGATTTCACTTTAAGTGGGTCACGTGCCAAGCGTCACGCGTGCGCGTGGGTGACGCGTGCGCGTCGCTGGCCAAAACCTCTACTCACGCGTACACGTGCGTGACGCGTGCGCGTGGCTTGCGAATCTTCAATGCACGCGTGCGCGTGTATGACACGTACGCGTGGATCTCAATTCTCCAAATGCTCATTTCTTCATAGATTCTCCACTTTGCATGCTTTCTCTTCATTTTTTCCATCCAATACTTGCCTTATGAACCTAAAATCACTCAACAAACACATCAAGGCATCGAATGGAATTAAAGTGAATTAAAATCACCAATTTAAGGGCATAAAAAGCATGTTTTTACACTTAAGCACAATTTAAGGGAGAATTACAAAACCATGCTATTTCATTGAATAAATGTGAGAAAATGTGATAAAATCCCCTAAATTAAGCACAAGATAAACCACAAAATTGGGGTTTATCAGCCGGCCAGAGAATACTTATATACATATATACATATATACAACCCAAAGTCTCCCCAAAATACTCAAAATAAACACTTAGTTCTCCATAAAGCCTCTAGGAAGATTAAACATAACATACAAGTGAAGAAAAGTCTAGATACATATATATACATAGTAAAAGATCAAAACCAGCATCCCAACTTCACTTGCAGAGTAAATCCAGACGCCTAGCGAGGTGCCTCTCGACCTGCATTTGAAAAGGATAACATATGTATGGAATGAGAACCGGGGGTTCTCAACATGGTGATGGTACCAACATACATAATTATTTACAGAGGTGATTCTAGAACTCCGACACTCAGATTTAAAACTTAGATTTATAAATTAAACCAGAAATCAAGTAAACTATCTAAGGCACTTGAGTTCCAAATCTAATTCTAACTCAACACTTTACTTTTACCTCATCCAACCCTCCAAAACACTGGTAGAACTACCCTCATCACACCTCCACCACACGAGGGGTCTCTCAGTTGCATAGACATACAATGCAAACAAAGAAAACACAAGTATAGGTAGCAGTTATAGCAGATAGGACAAGTAACAATTATTTATAGATTAATCAATTAGGCAAGCTAGAACAAAGCATACTCAAACAAGTTACACAAATGTATGATGCATGTCTGCCCTATGACCGATGATATCATCTACAGCCAATCTCGACATGTCCGATAGCGAACCCTAGACAGAATACCACAACATGGAATAGGTATTACTCGTCTCTCCATGCCGGTGTTTCACCCAATCCAGAATAAGTATTACTCGTCTACTCAGGTAGGTGCCTCAAACCATAACTCGGGTAGGAATTACTCGTCTATCCACAGGCCATGACTCGGATAGAAATTACTCGTCTACCCTCAAAATTGCATCATACGTATCTATTCTCAAAGTTATATCTCGAATAGGAGTTACTCATTTTTTCCTAAAGCCATTACTCAATATCTAATTCAGCATAATCAACGCCTCATTTATTCAGTTATCACTTCATTACCTTAACAACTCAGCCATTCACTTCTCAATCTCTTCTCAACTTTCTGTTTAACTTCTACAACATGCCCACCCTTTTTCTAGAGCTTGAAGACTTGTTAACGGATTTTAAACAGGGGTTAAAAAGATTTGGAAAGATAGAGGATTGACTTAACACTAAAAAATCTCATTTTAGGCTAAAATAGGGGCTCGTGTACGCGAGACTATGTCCGCATACGCGAGATTGCAAAATAGGGAAGTGTGCTAGCATCGTGTGTGTACTCTCGCGTACGTGAGCTTTCAAAAGTTGGGTTCTGCGTACGTAGGCCTTGCCTCACTTACGCGAGATTACAAAACAGTAAGCATAGCTCGCATCGCACGTGCAGGTCGCGTACGCGACACTCTCTTTACTTCAAAAGCTGTGAAGTCATTAAAAATCAGTTTTATACACCTAACTTTCGACGCTCATAACTTTCTCTACAATCCAATTTTCACAAACTTTAAACCGTTTTGAAGTTCTTGAAATTATCTTTAATTTGAAATAAATTTCATTCAAATCCAAAATCCGAGGCTCAAGTTATGATCCGCCGAAGTTGGTTAGAAATAACTTTTTTAAGAAAACACCAAAAATCCCATTCTTTCCAAATTCTTAATTTCAAACCAAAGTTTCACAATCCAAAACACACCAAATTTCATCCAAACAACTCCATACCCTTATCATCTCTTCCGTAACATATCAATTACTCAATCTTAATAATTCTACCCCAACAATTCTCAATCAAAACAATGCAATGCATCAACACATCAATAATTATACTCAGGTCATCAAGTCTCATCAACCATCAACCACAATCATATCAATAACCAACAAACTGACCATACCGCATCATTTTAACACATATTACATTAACTAAAACCACTAGATATGCACCAAATACATAATTCAACTTATCCTTGGTTGTCTAGCCTAAGTTTTCAAGATACATTATATATTATCTATGAGAAACCAAAACTATACCATGGCCGATTTCTTCCTAATGCCAAAGCACCACAAATATCTCCATTTTCAAGTGTCCAATGCCCCGAAGCCTCACAGAATGAAAACTCAACCTCCACTGTTCACTTTCTAGTCACCGATATCACTAAATTTGCCTCCAAAACATATATCTCACTCTAATTCTACATAAATACTACAAAATCAAACTAGGGCTCATAACTATCATTAATTAACGAGAGTTAGTGGTTTCTCACCTTACCAATGATCGTTTGAGACAAGACCCAATGAGTCTCCAAGGTTACTTCAACCCTAAAGTACCAAAATCACATAATCCCTCAAAATCAAAACTTCAAATTTTTGAAATTAGAGAGAGAGTGGCTGAGTGAAAAATGGATAGATTCTTACCAAATTATTCGGTGAGTTTTGTAGACAATTCTGAGATGAACGTGTGGCCATTGACGGCTCGTCAATCGAAGCTACGAATTGAAAGTTATATGAGATTGAAAATTTGGGTGAGGGTTTGGGTTTCACATGCATTCTTCCTCCCTCCCTTCAGTTTTTTAGTGTGATATATGATAAGTGAGGGGAGAAGATACAAGTTAGGCCTTTTATATGACGGGCCTTGGGTCCGATTTGGGTCCAGTCCAACCGGTTTAGTCTGTTTGACCTAATTTTAGGCCAAAATTTTTAAAATTAGTGTCAAAATTTATATTTTAATTATTTCTACTTCATTAAACTATAAAATTCAATTTCCTAATTTCTTTGATTAATAATTGATACTTTTAAAATTAGTGTCAAAATTTATATTTTAATTATTTCTACTTCATTAAACTATAAAATTTAATTTCCTAATTTCTTTGATTAATAATTGATTTATTAGCTAATTATTCATTAATTACGCGGGGTTTACATATTTTATTGGTTGATATATTAATTTATAGTCTAAGTCATTGGACCGTGAGGCGACACTGGCGGAGACCTTCAAGTATATCCATACTTCAGTCAGTGGCCCATTATGTGAGTTTAAATTAATTCTAAGTTTCAAATTTATTTAGTTTAAAGATAATTGTTTAAATATTATCCTAATCACGACGTGTGTAATACAGGAGGATTACACGCAGATGTTGGAGGCCGTGACCCAGCAATCTCAGCCGCCTAGTGGGAATGATGAAGCCGGCTTCGGGGCCTCAGTGGTAGGTCCTGATAGGATTTGGCATGAGACTGCCTTTGAGTCCCACAAGAATCGCTATTTTCGGGTTGGGGTCGTTCTTCGCCAGTGGCCTTTGCTCCTCTGCATTGGCAGCGGCTTCCTCTACCTCAGCCTCTTTCACTAGACCTGTTGATCCCTAGGAAGTTGTCGACTTGAGGGAGGAGGTGCAAAAGCTGACACAGGAGCTTCACCAGCAAACGGAGCAGTCTGAGTAGAGGTACAACGACCTTCTTGTACGCATGGGAAGAGCCGTTGCCATCAGCTTGGACTTGATGGAGAAGCTGGAGCAGCTCAATCGGTTACGAGAGCAGAAGGAGGAGTACAACCAGCAGATGCGCACTAGAGGCAGTAGCGCTGGAAGCAGTGGCATTGTTGGTTCCAGCGGCAACGCTGCTAGTAGGATACCAATGTCAGCACCTACCTCGCCGCCTCAACAGGGGGACCACGACGATGACGACGGCGGCGACGATTACCGAGATCTGTAGGGGTTTCATTTTCTTGTTTGTCTACTTCATTGTATTCTACTTTTGTGATATTTTATTGCATTCAAACCATTTATTTTTAATAAAATAATTTGTTGATTTTTGCTAATTTTAGATTTCTGCCAACAATTTTGTTAACAAGAGTATTAATTTGACTAATAATTTTGACTTAACTGTGCCAAAAAAAATTAAAAATATTACTATAAGATTTATCGTCGGATAAATCTGACGATAACTTGGCGCCTAAACATGTGAAATGGCATATCATCGGATTAATTCGACAGTAATCATCAACTCCGTCTCGATAAATTCATTGAAAATACCAACAGAAAATTCATCGGTAAACAGTTTTCAACGACGTTTATACCGTCAACTCCAGGACAACGATAAATCTGACGGTAACTTTATTACCGATGAATTTATTTGATGAGTTCGATGGTAAATCCGACGATACTCAATATTTTTCTTGTAGTGTCGCTTTCTTCCATCCTATACATCACCACACCGGAGTGTTAAATAATTATTATATTGAAATTATATATTTTTTGCTACATTAGAAAACATGTTAAAAAATTTATAAATACAAGCATCTTATTATATAATAAATTTGTTTATTAGAATTAGATATTATAACTTCATCAAACTTGTGTGAATGTAAAAATGTATTTTTATCTGCTTATTTCTGATATCAAGATAATATCAACGCATTTTTTGTGTGTAATATCTTTTACATTAATGTCATATTAAATAACTATTATTTATTTATTTATTTATTTATTTATATAGAGACAATTTGGTCTACTTGTATTATCAAAATTAATTTACTATTATTCTTAATATATGTCTTTTTTTAAGAAAAATATCTTGAAATCCAGAAATAAAAGATTTGAAACAATTAATAGGCAAACTGTATAATATTTGAACATGTATATCAATTTGTTATGCTTTACAATGTTATAATATATGCCATCTAATTAGTAATACATAGTAATGTTTAATATAAATATAACAAAAATAAATTTTTTATGCAGATATCTTCTGATAAAAAAATTTTAAAAATATATATAATACGTCAGTTTTTATTCCTTATAAAATTTGAATGTCATAGTTTTGGGTTTTGACAACATAATTCTTTTTGTTTTAACCCCCAAAATTACCAAAGTTATTATTTTAAGTTTTAACCCTTATATATGAGTCATTGAAAATTTGAGATTAACATGATGATGGTTTAGTTTCTTAAAAGTCTAATTATTTATTACATTTGATCTCTATTGAGTAACCCTGTTATGATGGCTTAAAGTGTTCCTCCCTCCCTTATTATGTTCCTTTCTTAAGATTCCACACACTTTTAATATGAGTACTTTCGGAAAATTGGATCGAATAGACTAATTTAAATTCTTCCAAAGTTAAAAATTGATAAAATAAAAAAAGCAGAGTCCACCTTCCAATAAAAATTAGGCAATTCATAAAAGCCCAACTAAATAACCAGGCACTAATCCAAGTGAGCGGAAACAAAGAAATGCAGAGCGCTCTGCTTATAAGAAAAACCAAAAACAGAAAAAGAAACAAACAAAAAAGAAAAACCAAAAAACAGAATAGAAGAAAAAGCGTTCACAGATATCCTAGAGGAACTGGGCTTTTTCAATGTTTCCTTCCTCCGATTAAGATTTTACAAAAAATGCTATCTCCACCAATGGCTTTTTCCTATGCATGTGTTAAGATATTTTGGTGGTTCTTAAAGCACCTGGTAAGCACATCAAATTTCCGGAAATAACTTCTATAATATACCTTTTGATACTTTGAGGCAAGCAAAGAAGGTTGATAGCAGTAGTAGTAGTTCTATGTTTTCATAAGGGAAACATCCCCTTCCCATGGCAAAATCATAATAACATTCTTGGAAATGCCTTTTTCCCCTCAAATCTACCAAATATTCTCTCCTACGATCTCACCATATAAATATCTGTGTTGGAATTCAAAAGAGGCCCAGAGGAAGAATGTACGAACAAATTGCACATTGTGAGTTGCATGAATCCTCATAGGTAGGAAGGAAGGTCCTTGACAAAGAAAGTTTACAGAGTTTGCTGAATTGTGGGATCACTTGAACCCATCCAAGCCACCTCAACACCAGCTGAGTTTGTGTAGGATTGCTGATAAACTGAATGGATTGTCAACGACGGTGGAGGGTTTGATGGGTGGTCAAACTTACAACATGCTCCAAACTTGCATATTCCGAGGCAAATGTATTCGGGGCATGCACTCTTGTCCTGGAAAGTTCACCATAAATAATAAATAAAAAAAATTAAGTCGAACTAGCTTTTACTCTTCTGGAATTAGGCATACCATCATAGCTAGTACACAGCCATGTTATTTCCATTTTAGAGCATTTACATTATTAGCATACAAAACATTAAAATAAATAAACAAATAAAAAAATAACAGAGAAAGACTTACAGGTTTCAGAGGCAGGCCCTTGTCATTGAGAGTGCATGGAGGTACACTTGCAAGCTTATTCTTCTGACGGTGAGATTTACGTTTGGATTTAGACTTGGAATCCCCAGGTATTTCTGCAAGCTCATCAACTCCAACTTGCATCTGCTTTTGTCGGGGCGTAGAAGCTTTTGTTTTGATTGCTGGGTTATTCATGACATGTGTAGGTGGATGCATACCCATCACAGATGGCTTGATAGGTGCCTTCAAAAACCACAAATAAGGTTAAAATTTTCAAAAAAGTTGTTTTACAGCCAAAAGGACATTTAAATATTTAAGGAAGAAAAGGAGGTGAAGGGAGAAGAAAATCCAGTTTACACCATCATCATTTGAATGTGCAAATACCCTGACTTCCTCTAAGATTCAGTGAAATTCATCGGTGCTCCTCACTATTTGTCCAAGTGTAGGGAGGTTTGTGTGTATGTATATGTATATGTACAAGGGTATTTAGTATTAATAGCTAGGTACATTTTAGAGAATTTACATTATTAGCATACGATATATATTAAAATAAAAAAAATAGACAGCTCGATGCACAAACATGTCGCGTTAATGACATTTGTGGCTGAAATAAACAAATAAAAAATAGACTCACAGGTCTCAAAAGCAGGCCCTTGTCATTGAGAGTGCTTGGAGGTAAATTTGCAAGCTTATTCTTCTGACGGCGAGATTTACCTTTGGATTTAGACTTAGAATCTTCAGGTATTTTTGCAAACTCATCAACTCCGTCTTGGATCTGCTTTTGTCGGGGCGTATAAGCATTTGTTTTGATTGTTGAGTTGTTCATGACATATTTAGGTGGATGCATACTCATCGTAGATGGGCAGATCGGTGCCTTCACAAATCACAAACAACAAATAAGTTGAAATTGTAAAGAGCAAATTACCTTTACGGGAGGTTTGTGTAATGTACAAGGTTAATTAGTATTAATGTAACATTTTACAAAATATTAGAAGACCAAATATATTATATTATTACTTAAATGTTAGGGGAGGTCAATGGATGGTTTAAGAAACAGAGAGAAGCTGAGGTTAAATGTTTAATTTTGCCAATGTCAGAGGAGGAGAGTGCAATTAGAGAAAGTCTAGTGTACAACGTCTTCGTATGAGTAGTTATCTATATAAAACTTAGAGCAAATTGTCCAAGTATCACTGATCTCCCTTTACGGGAGGTTTTTGTATATGTACAAGACTCATACATAGCCATGTTACTTCCATTTTAGAGCATTTTCATTATTAGCATATGATATATAAATAATAAAGAAAGACTTACCGGTCTCAAAAGTAGGCCCTTGCCATTGAGATTGCATGGAGGTAAACTTGCAAGTTTATTCTTCTTACAGCGAGATTTACGTTTGGATTTAGGCTTAGAATCCCCAGGTATTTCTGCAAACTCATCAACTCCAACTTGGATCTGATTTTGTTGGGGCGTATAAGCGTTTGTTTCGATAGCTGGGTAGCTCTTGACATGTGTAGGTGGATGCATACTCATCACACATGGGCATATAGGTGCCTTCACAAACCACAAATGAGTTGAAAAGGGATATTTAAATATTTAAGGAACAAAAAGGAGGAAAAAGGAGAAGTCCAGTGTATAAGGATTTCATGTGAATAGTATATATATATATATATATTAGAGCAAATTACCCTGAACCTCCTCTAAGATTCGGTGAAATTCATCGGTGTTCCCCACTATTTATCCAAGTGTTACTGACCTCCCTTTATAAGATGTTTGTGTGTATATGTACAAAGGTATTTAGCATGACTGTAACATTTTACAGAATATTAGAAGATCAATTATATTATATTATTAATTTATTACCTAAATGTTGGGAGAGGTCAAGGTATAGTTTTAGAAAAAGAGAGGAATTGGGTTCAATTTTGCCAATGTCAGAGAAGGAGAATGTAATTTGCCCTATAGTTTAAGGACCCAAAGTGATATAGTTCAAAATTGATTCAATGGATGAAACTAAAGTTCCACTGCTTAATACTCATTCCACCACTCAGTATTGACTATTGATGTTATTGCAACAACCAATAGGCAAAAATATTTCACTGTCTAAAATGTAATTTCCAGCAAATCTTGGAGCCATTGGAAGAACTATGTACAGTCAGAAAAAGGGAAACCCGTACCGCCTCGGCAACAGTAATGTATTATGTCATGCAACAATAATGTTGGGTTGTTGGTTCATAGAGGATTTGCAGACTAAATGCCATCTAGTAATACACTAATACAATAAACACTTACTAGTATTGAATCTGTTGTGTTTACCTGATAATGATATGCATTCCAATCAGAATCTTGAGGAGAAACTTGAGTAGGCAAAAGCATCATCGGCAGAAAAGGAGAAGTTTTGTTTACTGTTCCTGGAGAAGAGCCTGATGATGCAGACTGTTGCAGTACACCACTAAATGAAATAGATCCTACATTATCATACATAGGAGGAGGATCGCATCCTCCAGTTGTCGGGTTAGGATGATTATACTTGCAGTTTTCTCCAAACTTACATGACCCATGTTGCATGTAATAGGCACAATCTTTCTCTCCCTTTCATGAAAAGCAACCTTTTATAAGTACAAAACAGAAACAGGCAAAAGATAGTTCATGTCAATTTATAGGGATCAAAATCAAGGGTTAAACGTACCGGACGGATAGGCAGGTCAAGAAAGTTCAGTTCTGCAGCTGGTAGTGATGGATAATACTGGTATAACATCAGTCAAGACACATATCATGTACATTTCATATATTGTGTAACAAAATGATAAATTGATAATAAACTAACACAATATGAAATATAAATTTTTCAACATTATTTGTGTAGAAGCATAAGATTATAATAACCTTGCATTCTGTTTGGCCGGATCTTTCTGATGGTTCTTGTCTTTCTTGTGACTGCTCCTTAGCAACCTTATAATGCATTGTTAGAACATCAAAATTGTTAAATTGAGAATCTTTCGACAAAATAACAAGATATGAGATGTTAACTGGCTACTCAAATTCAATCACCATAGGAGATGTTGGCTAATTGTACAGATATATTATGTTAAATGGATCATAATCCATTTCGAAGTACTACTTTTTCTACCATTTTATCCGTAGTGACTCCTTTTACGAGGAATCAACAAGGGAAAATTTCGAAATTTACAGAACTAACTAAACAATGCCATATAGGAAAACAAACTCAAATCGACAGTTTAAAATATGATAACCAAGATATCAAATTTATTACTATGCATTTCAATGCTGAAATTAGGAAGCGTTGATTTTCTGAGCATTGTAGCAGCTTAATGTGTTTAAATCTCTTTGCTCTATATTTAAAAAATGCACAGCCATGATTGCATGAACAAAAATACTAGTGTTACCTCTTTGGCTAAGGCAATGCCCTTTTCGGCTTCTCCACTGTTTGAAGATTCAATTTATAAAGTTGATAACAAAATAACAAAATATCACAAAAGACAAGTGGCCCAAAAAACAAAACAAATTATCAAATCATATGCATCACTAACATTCTAAAAAATCAATAATGCCAGAAGAAAGAGCCAAGAAAAAAGAAAAAGACCTTTGTTTTCCGACCAGCGCCTCTCTTTTTTCTCTTCTCAGCTCCAACGCAGTTGCCATCATAAACACTTTCATTCACATAATCATCTTCCCAACTATTTCTCTCCGAGCCCTCAATATCCCGATCATCACCATTAACACCCTGTTGACCAAAGTTTAAAACTTGATCCAGAGTTTCAACACCCACTCGCCCTTCACCCTTCAATTCTAGTTTGCCCTTAAGGTCCCCGCAGAGGGCACCTTCCTGGGACGTTTGATGGTGATCAGAGGGAGAAGAAAGAGGAGCCCGTGGTGGCTGTGGTGGATGTTGTTGACCACTGCCATTGGTAAACAAAGAAGAAGAAGAAGAAGCTGAATTGGACTCAGAGGGTTGGACTGTACTCGCTGCCCATTTTGTTTGCAGATTTCCCATAACTGCTTTGGGAAAGAAGAAGAATAAGAAGTAGCTGAATTTGCTTAGGAAAGAAGGAAAAGTGGAAAACAGAAGAAGCAGTGTGAACCAAAAAAGTGAAAGAGTACGGAAGTAGAAGAAAATTAGACTATTAATAGGTAGGTGTTATGGAATAGTGTGCTAATTAATTCATCATTTATACTGATTAGTTACCCACTCACAAATGTAAATGCACCATGCAAGAACCTCTTCCATAAACTAGCTATGAGACTAGTCAACTTTTTCGTATAATATCTCCAGCTATTCTAACTTCCAACACGGGACCTGATTTGATACTGCATACTTAACGAAAATATTTGGTAGCAAAAAAACAGTCATAATTTATTTTATTTAATATTTATTAATTATTATGATAATTAATAAATGTTAAATAAAATAAATTTTGACTATTTTTTTTTTTGTTTTTCTAATATTATCCTAAATTTAAATGGAGTTTTAGAATTCTATAATTAAAAGAACATTAAATTAGTCAACCATTATTTCATCAAAAAACTCGTGATTTCAAAGCTTTTTTTTTTTCAATCAAACTCTGAAGTATTTGATCTAAGACTTAAGAAGGGTTAGTCATCAGAATAATTAGAGTAGCTTAAAAATATGTTTTAAGATAGTTTTTTAAAGAAAGAAGCTATTATTTCTTTCTAGAATTTAAAATTTTAGGTTTAATTTTTTTTTTAAATTTAAATTTAAATTTTTATTTAGGATAAATTTGTTTACATTTTCTTATTCTATTGTCTTAATTTTTCTCATTTTTCTTATTAGTTTTTCTATTTTGCTACTTTTTAATTTATGAACAATTGTCAATTTCCAATTTCCTTTAATGTAATTTGATGTTTTATATTTTTTTGATGATTTTTGAGTTATTGTTCTTAGTTTCTTATATTTGGTAACTTTAGATTTTATTATTATTGCGATTTAATATGATTTGGTTAGCATTTGTTAGCTTTACTCTTGTCATTTAAATTTTTGCATTTTTGCCTTCAACCCCTTATGCTCATAACCGATAATATACACACTTCACTACAATTTTTTTGAGAGACGACCCAAGATCTAATACTCTCGGTTTTTATTGGTTTGCATTCATGACAAACAAAATTAAACTCTGATAAGGGTCATTTGTCGGTTTGGGATTATGCTTGCAACGAAATTTCTAGTTTTATAACTTGTGAAATTCAGAACCAACAATTGCTACGTGATGAGAGAACTTTTGCGTGGTCTAGAAATTTGCGGATAAATCCTCGTTGCAATTATAGTTTCTAAACCTTCAAAAGTCCTTTCACACAAACATTTTGGTTGTCACAAGTAACAAACCCCTAAATAAATTGATAACCGAAGTATTCAAACCTCGGGTCGTCCTCTCAAGGAATTGCAGGGAGGTATGTTCTTATTATTGGTTATGAGTCTTGTAAATTAGGGGTTTTAGAAAGTAAGGAAGCAGTATGTTGAATGATAAGAAAAATAAAATAATAATAATAAAATAAACTCTTTGCAAGGTATTATAACTGGAAGTCCTATCCTGGTTATCCTTATCAACTGTAATAAGAATTGAATTTTTCTCCCACTTTGTTAACCTCTAACTATGAAGGTAAGTTAAGTGGATGAATTAATTTTTATTCCTCAGATCCTAGTCTTTCCTTGGGAAAAGTTAGAGTTATTGGAACTCGAATTAATTCTTGAAGAATTCCAATTTTTAATCAACAATGAGTTTGATAACTCAAGAGTCACCAATTATTTAACCCAAGCCAAAAGGGAAGAAAATCTACTTGAATGAAAATAATTTGGATAAACAAAGAGCATTAATAACTTAAAGAGAGCAATCATAAGTCTAAAATACCTCAAATCATATTAAATAAAATATTCAGATCTTAACATGGATATTCATAAATTAAATTGGAAAAGTAAATAAAAGGAACATTGAACCTGGGATTGAGAGTCACTCCTAAAACTAAGAGAAATCCTAAATCATAATCTTAAGAGAGAGGAGAGAACCTCTCTCTCTAAAAACTACATCTAAAACTAAAAATTATGAATTATGAAAGCTTGTTCTTGTATGGATGCATTCTCCCACTTTATAGCCTCTAATCTATGTTTTCTGGGCCGCAAACTTGGTCGGAAACAGCCCAGAATTCACTGGTTGTGAATTCAAACACGCTGATTTTTCGTCACTGCGACGCGTCCGCGTAGAGCACGCATTCGCGTCACCTAGCGTCAAAGCAAATATGGCATATTATATATCAAATAGAAGCCCCAGACGTTAGCTTTCCAACGCAACTGAAACCGCGTCGTTTGGACCTCTGTAGCTAAAGTTATAGCCGTTTGAGTGCGAAGAGGTCAGGCTGGACAGCTTAGCAATTTCTCCAACTTCTTGTATTCCTTCCACTTTTTCATGCTTCCTTTCTATCCTCTCAGCCATTCTGATGCACGAAAACTTGTCTCTCAAAAATTTTCCTTCGGCAAGTATACCGAATTGTCGTCAAGTAAAAACTCACAATAGAGTGAGGTCGAATCCCACAGGGATTGATTGGTCAAGCAACTTTAATTGGAAGAATGTTCTAGTTGAGCTAAGCAGAATATGGTTTGAGAGTTGCAGGAAATTACATGGCGGGAAAGTAAATAGAAGAAAATGTAAATGCTGGAAGTAAAGAGCTGAAAATAAATGGCGGAAAGTAAATTGCAGAATTGTAAATCGGAATGGGGAAGATGCTCATAAAAGTAAATTGCAGAAATTAAAGAGAATGGGTAAGATCAGAATGGGGAATTCATTGGGTTTAGGAGATGTTGCATTCTCCGGATCAAGTTCATTTTCATCTCTTCCTCAATCAATGCGTTCATTGATCTCCTTGGCAATCTTAAGTGATCGAATTACAATTCCTTGTAATTCAATCTCTCAAATCTTGATCAATAGCCAATTCTTTGGTCATTTGCTCATGAGAAGAGATGAAGTATGGTCACTGATTATACCACATGCATTCCCAAATCAAGTGTTGGTAGAATTATAGTCACCATATCCTTCCAACCCCAATTTGGTCCAACATGAGAAAGCATTTCTAGCATGATCTCTTCATTCCTCTTCTAAGGTTCAGAAGAGATCCAAGTATGAATAACTTCTTTTCCAAGATAACTACCCAATTGGATGAAGATTGAAAGCTTTCTAGTAAAATCAAGAGAAAAGATAGAAGAAGAATAATAAAAACTAATATTGATCCATCAAATTACAACAGAGCTCCCTAACCCAATGAAAGGGGTTTAGTTGTTCATAGCTCTGAAAATGGAAAATAGAGATGAAAAATACATTATTAAAAGTAAACTAGAAGTGCAGAAAAGGTAAAATTATACAGAGAGTAGTTCTCTAATTTTCAACTCCCCCAAAAGCTCTTCATCTAATTCAAAACTACCCCTATATATACTACTCTTCTGATCTTCTAGTTGGTTCTTCAAGTCTTGGATATGGGCCTTTGGATCTTGAGTTTAAAGCAGTTACCATCTTCAGTGGGCTTAGCTTTACTTGTAGAGAGAAAGTGTGAAGTAGGCAGGGTGTTTAGCTCAGGACGTTAGTGGCATTAACGTTAAGTGAGAGTGTGGACTCGAGAACGTTAGTGACAATCACCTTTTTCACTAACGTTCCTAACCTAGGGATGATCCACGTTAACTTCAATGTTAGTGGCACCAGCGTGACTACTAACGTTGCCTCTTGGTCCTTCGCACACGTTATTGGGACTCACCTTTTCCAATAACGTTGAGAGTCCTCCCTTCCCCTACGTTAGAGTCTACGTTAACTTAGTTAACGTGGCTCTTAACGTAAGCTTGCCAATCCTTCGAGAACGTTAGTGACACTTATCTTTGTCACTAACGTTCCAAGATGCCCCTACTCCCCACGTTAGAATCTACGTTAACTAAGTTAACGTGGCTTCTAACGTGGTGATGATAGCCATCTCCAACATTAGTGACAAAGGTGAGTGTCACTAACGTTGGCTCATCATCCTTCCCTCCACGTTAGCTTCCACGTTAACTAAGTTAACGTGGGAGTTAACGTGGCTCATAGTGGTTCATTGTGGCTCATTCCAACGTTAGTGACAAAGGTGAGTGTTACTAATGTTGGCGATTGTTTGCTTTCTCTACGTTAGCTTCCACGTTAACTAAGTTAACGTGGGAGTTAACGTAGCTCAAAGTGGCTTAGTCCAACGTTAGTGACAATGGTGAGTGTCACTAACGTTGGCCATTCTTTTGCTTCCCAATGTTAGAGTCCACGTTAACTAAGTTAACGTGGAAGCTAACGTGGCGAATATGAGCTTGGTCCAACGTTAGTGACAAAGGTGAGTGTCACTAACGTTGGCTCCACTTTCTTTCTTCCACGTTAGAGTTCATGTTAAATTAGTTAACGTGACTCTTAACGTGAGATATGATGGCTTCGAGGACGTTATTGGCGATTACTTTTCTCATTAACGTTGCAAGCTAGCTCCCATGCTTCATTTGTCCTGAAATCAAACAATAAAGTGCATCAAAGTTCTAATCCACATCATAAGACATGCATCATCTAATTTGTCATATAATTCATGCATAATTCTCATGAAATCATGTAAAGTGCACCATGTTTGCTTGAATCAAGATGTAAGTGAAATTCTACCCAAAACTTGCTTATTTCCTAAGAAAATGCATGAAACTATCCTAAAACAGTAAAGAAAAGGTCAGTGAAACTGGCCAAAATGCCCCGGCATCACATTCCTGCCCTGTAATCTCTGAAATCGCTTAACACACATATCAAGGCATCTAATGGTAATAAGAGAGGATTTAAACATAGGGAACTTAAGGCCAAAGAAGCATGTTTTCAATCAAAGCACATAATTAGGAAGGCAAATGTAAAACCATGCAAATAGTATGAATAAGTGGGTAAAGAGTTGATAAAAACCAATCAATTGAGTACAAGATAAACCATGAAATAGTGGTTTATCAACCTCCCCACACTTAAACATTAGCATGTCCTCATGCTAAGCTCAAGAGAAGCTATAAAGATGAAGAGGAATGGTAGAATGTATGAAATGCAACCTATCTATATGAATGCAACTACATGCAAAATGTTTCTACCTACTTGGTTAAAAGTAAATCAAATTCTCCAAGAATATACATAAATCAGATTTCACTAATTCAAATCATACAATAAAAAAAAGCAAGTAAACTTGTAAGAAGATAGCTCATGAAAGCAGGGAACATAGAATCAAGCATTGAACTCTCACTGGTAGTGTATATCACTCTAATCTCTCAAGTGTATAGGGTAATTCACTCTATTCTTATCTAATCATGCTTTCTAAACTTTGTTCTTCATCTAACCAATCAACACATATTTAGCATACTAATGCAAACATCATGAGGTCTTTTCAAGGTTGTAATGGGGCTGAGGTAAAGGTAAGGGTACATGTATGGCCAAGTGAGCTATAATACGAACCTTTGACTAACCTAAGCTCTCACCTAATATACATATACTCTATACACTGTTAAATTCATGCCTAACTACCCATAATTCCTACTTTTGTATGATTTCTATACTCATGTACCAAATTTTTGATATTTCTTTACTTTTATCACATGTGCATTGATCTTTTTATTAACTTAGCATTGGGGTAATTTTGTCCCCTTATTTATTTACTTATTTATTGAATATTTTTGGATTTTTCTCTTTTCTTTTTTTTTTTGTAGAGAAATAAACATAACTTATCAATGCACATGGATTTTCTATTATTTTTCTATTTTGGTTTTTTTCATGAGTAGGTTCTCAAATTCCCAATATTCAAATAAATTAGAAACATGATACATTCCCTTATTAACCCATGTTCCCACAATTTCCCCACACTTAGTTGATGCACAATCTCTATCTTAAGCTAACCAAAGATTCAATTGGGGTATTTAATTTATTTTTCTGCTTAAGGCTAATGATGTGGTAAAATATAGAACAAATGGGGATTAAAAAGGCTCAAAGTGGCTAACAAAGGTAATTTAAAAGGTAGGCTTATTTGGGATAAGTGAGCTAAAATCAAACAATGGCTTCAATCATATGCAAACATGTAAATACACTAAATATTGGACATATAGAATGGAACAAAGCAAAGATTGCAATCATAGTGAAGAAAATACACAAGAATAAAAATTTATGGTTAAATAATGTAACCATATAAATAAGCTCAAAATCTCACAGGTTGTGTGTTCTTTGGCTCAAAAACCATGTTCCAAATACAACTTCAAACAAGTTTTAACATAAAATTTTTTTTTTCAATTTAAATTAGTGAAAATTTTCAAAGATAGGGTCTTAAAAGAATTTTATTAATTTAACCAAATAGTAACTAGATGCATAAAATCAAATAAATATGCAATCAAACATGCAAATGCAACAACTAACAAGGAAAATAAACCATTGGTGTTGAGATAGAAGAGTAACTAACCCATGGAGATCGGTATCGACCTCCCCACACTTAAAGATTGCACCGTCCTCGGTGCATGTTGAGATGTGCAGGTGGACAGGTTGTTCCAACTGATGCTTTTCTTCAAGGATTGTGCAGATGGACTTGTCTGTCTCCCCATGTAAACGACTTCTGGTTTCTTTCCGGGTGGCCATCCTGAAAGAAAAAGGGAAGAAAAGTAACCCAGAAGTAAAGATAAGAAAATAAATGAAGTATGGGTGGGTTAATGCCAATTGATAAGGGTCTCATTTACATGGAAGCTTCAACATGTACGTGAGAAAACAATAGAAGCACATGGCATACCAATGGTACAGAATTTGCATCAATGGGGAAGAGAGTGGGGAATGAAAATATCAATATAAGTTCATGTCAATGCAAAAGTAATACATATATAAAAGATTGGCATTGATTTAAATAATATTACCGATCAGAATAAAACAAGTCACTAAGCACCAAAAATAATTCAAGGGAAGATGCAACAGTTAAATAAGAAAATTTTAACACCAAAGGAAAAATAATGAATTTAGAAAAGAAAATAAAAATATGCACAAAATTAAGATACAATGAATGAAATATGCAAATAAATTAAGTAAAATAAAATGAAAGATAAGAAGAATGAGAAGGGAAAGAAGGGAAGAAGAAGTAAGTAAGAAAGGAGGGAGGAGAAATTAGGATTGGGAAAGAAAAGATAAGATATTTGGCAAATTAGGATAAGCTATGCGGCGCAAGCGACGCGGACGCGTGGGGCACGCGGTCGCGTGACTTGCACTTATACGGATTGACGCGGTCGCGTCGGTCACGCGGTCGCGTGACCCGTTTTAGGATAATGGCGCGAGGGTAGCCTCGCACTCGCACAACTCTCTGTTCAAAATCATATTAGCGCCAAATTTTGGGTGACGCGATCGCATGGGGAATGCGATCGCGTGAGTGGGCTTTTAGAAGGATATGACGCGGTCGCGTCGCTCACGCGGCTGCGTCGGAAGGATTATGCGCTCAGCACCAATCCAGCACTACTCTAGCACAACTTTCGGTCGTGCACCCTTGTTACGTCGAAATCCAGGTCACGCGGCCGTGTGGGGCACGCGGTCGCGTGGGAGGCCATTATTCCCATTCGACGCGGATGCGTCAGCGACGCGGTCGCGTGGGACGATTTGTGCCATTGGCACGCCTCCAGCCACGCTCCTGCATGACTCTCTGTTCGTTTATTATTTTCTCCCATCTCCTTGCGACGCGGACGCGTCAATGATGCGGTCGCGTCGCGTAACGTTTTTTTTATCTGAAATAAAAAATGCAGAATGCAGTGTTTAATATGAATGTGATGCAAAACTCCAGGTTCAATATAATAAAATAAAATAAAACTCGAAAACAAATAAAACTAAATAAAAATAAAAAAGGAACGATCATACCATGGTGGGTTGTCTCCCACCTAGCACTTTTAGTTAAAGTCCTTAAGTTGGACATTTGGCGAGCTCCCTGTTATGGTGGCTTGTGCTTGAACTCATCCAGGAATCTCCACTAATGTTTGTACTTCCAGTAACCTCCGGGGTCCCAAATTAAGCACGTAAAGCCTTTGAGTAGCTTTAAACAAATTCTTAGGCTCCTGGGGTGTTGAATGTCAGAACAGATTCCAGGATCCCAAACCTTGCTATTGCACCCGTCTTCTTGTTGATTATTAGTGTTCCAACCGGGTGGCAAGCAATCTGAATTCTCACTAAAGCGGCTAAACAACTTCCTAGACCCATTCAGTTGAGCTTTAAACCAACCATTGCGTTTAAACTTAAAGCTCCCAACCATAATGAACCTTGCAGGACAATTCTTACCACTGACCATCTTCCTCTTACTCTTTATGCCACAAAGAGCTCTAAGTTGACCATCCGTCTCCAGTAGCCCATATTCAAGTGGAATTAGAAAGCTAAGGGATATGAATTTTACCCACTTGAATATTGTGAAGGATGATGGCAACTTAGGGGGAGGGGTCTCCAATAACTTTGGCAAGGTGATTCCAAGCTCCACTCCCTTGTGCTCTTTAACAACTTCCACCTCTTTGCAAACTTCTTTAATTTCAACCTCTTCCTCTTGGTAGCTTTCTTCCAATTCAATCTCTTCTTTATTACTTACCAAGGGCATGGGAGGTTGTGCTTCTTCTTCTTGAATCTCCATCTCTTGATCGACCTCTTCCAAGTCTTCAACCATGATATGCCTTGAAGGTTGTACACCCTCCTCAACATCAAATGCAACCGTCTTGAAAGGAGGTTCTATGTCTTGACTTTCCCATGGAGGTTTAGCATCTCCTAAGTCTTCAACCACTTCTTCCTCTGCAACTATTATGGCTTCCTCCACTTGTTCCAATACAAAGCCATTTTCCTCATTATCCACCGAGGTTTCTAGTGTCTCCTTCATGCTTTTCTCTTCTTTTGATTCTCCACATGTAGCCATGGGAGTTCTTTGAGTGCTCATATATTGGGAAGCTATTATATTTACGAACTTGCCTAAGGTGGCCGCGAAATTTAGCACACTCTTATTCATCCTTTCTTGCCTTTGAAGAATAACACAAAGTCTGTCATCCATTGGAGGTTGGGGTGGATATGAGAATTCATTGGTTGGGAGAGAGGGTTCATAATAGGAAGGTGGTTCATCTTGATAATGACATGGAGATGGTGAATATTGAGGTGGTGGTTCATGAGAGTAGTTGTGTTGGAAAGGTGGTGGTTCTGTGTATGGTTCATTTGGCTCATAAGGTGGTTGGTATGGTGGATATGGGTTAGGATCATATGAGGGTGTTTGGTGGTAAGGGACTTGTGAGTATGGTAGTTCAGAGTTGTGTTGAGGAGATGGTTCATAGGCATATGGTGGGGCTTGTTGGTAATTACAAGGGGGTCCACCATATCTATCAGCTTGGTATGCAGTGTTGAGTGGTCCTTGCCCATGATATCTTGGAGGGTGTTGTTGCCTAAAGGGTTGATCAGATCCTCTTGGATCCATCCATCCTTGACCGTTCTGACCTTGATGCATGTTCCTACTGTAGCTTCCATTCCTTTCAACATTATTAGAACCAAACTCAAAGCGAGAGGGGTGAGAACTCATAGTTAGTTAATAAAAATTAAAAACAAAAATAAAAACAAATTTAAATTAAAAAGGTTATTTAAAATTTTTGAATTTGAAAAATTAAATTTTGAATTTTGAGTTTTGAAAATTTTTTTTGAATTTTTAAATTTTGAAATTTGAATTTTGAAAAAGTCAACAATATAAGATAAAAATTTGAAAAAGATTTAATTTTTGAAAAGGTTTGATTTTTAAAATTTTAAATTTAATTTTTGAAATAAGATAGGAAAAAAATTTTGAAATAAAAATTTGAATTTTTAAAAGGAAAATTCGAAAATCCAATTAAAAACAATAAAATGATACCAAACTTAAAATTTTTAGATCAAAACGAAGAAAACAACTAAGAACAACTTGAAGGTCAAGATGAACACATAACAAATTTTTTTTTGAAAAATTTTTAATAACCAAATAAAAACCAATAACCTCTTAATTTACGAAAAAGCAAAAATAAAAACAAAAATAAAAACAAATAAACAAGCAAATATTTACAATAACTAATAATAAGGCACACGTTTGCAAATTCCCCGGCAACGGCGCCATTTTGATGAGAGAACTTTTGCGTGGTCTAGAAATTTGCGGATAAATCCTCGTTGCAAGTATAGTTTCTAAACCTTCAAAAGTCCTTTCACACAAATGTTTTGGTTGTTACAAGTAACAAACCCCTAAATAAATTGATAACCGAAGTATTCAAATCTCGGGTCGTCTTCTCAAGGAATTGCAGGGAGGTATGTTCTTATTATTGGTTATGAGTCTTGTAAATTAGGGGTTTTAGAAAGTAAGGAAGCAGTATGTTGAATGATAAGAAAAATAAAATAATAATAATAAAATAAACTCTTGGCAAGGTATTATAACTGGAAGTCCTATCCTGGTTATCCTTATCAACTGTAATGAGAATTGGATTTTTCTCCCACTTTGTTAACCTCTAACTATGAAGGTAAGTTAAGTGGATGAATTAATTTTTATTCCTCAGATCCTAGTCTTTCCTTGGGAAAAGTTAGAGTTATTGGAACTCGAATTAATTCTTGAAGAATTCCAATTTTTAATCAACAATGAGTTTGATAACTCAAGAGTCACCAATTATTTAACCCAAGCCAAAAGGGAAGAAAATCTACTTGAATGAAAATAATTTGGATAAACAAAGAGCATTAATAACTTAAAGAGAGCAATCATAAGTCTAAAATACCTCAAATTATATTAAATAAAATATTCAAATCTTAACATGGATATTCATAAATTAAATTGGAAAAGTAAATAAAAGGAACATTGAACTTGGGATTGAGAGTCACTCCTAAAATTAAGAGAAATCCTAAATCCTAATCCTAAGAGAGAGGAGAGAACCTCTCTCTCTAAAAACTACATCTAAAACTAAAAATTATGAATTATGAAAGCTTGTTCATGTATGGATGCATTCCCCCACTTTATAGCCTCTAATATGTGTTTTCTGGGCCGCAAACTGGGTCGGAAATAGCCCAGAATTCGCTGGTTGCGAATTCAAACACGCTGATTTTTCGTCACTGCGACGCGTCTGCGTGGAGCACGCATTCGCGTCACCTAGCGTCATGGCAACTATGGCATATTATATATCAAATCGAAGCCCCGGACGTTAGCTTTCCAACACAACTGAAACCGCGTCGTTTGGACCTTTGTAGCTAAAGTTATAGCCGTTTGAGTGCGAAGAGGTCAGGCTGGACAGCTTAGCAATTTCTCCAACTTCTTGTATTCCTTCCACTTTTGCATGCTTCCTTTCTCTCTTGAGCCATTCCTGCCCTATAATCTCTGAAATCACCTAACACATATATCAAGGCATCTAATGGTAATAAGAGAGGATTTAAACATAGGGAACTTAAGGCCAAAGAAGCATGTTTTCAATCAAAGCACATAATTAGGAAGGCAAATGTAAAACCATGCAAATAGTATAAAAAAGTGGGTAAAGAGTTGATAAAAACCAATCAATTGAGCACAAGATAAACCATGAAATAGTGGTTTATCACTACGTATCAAATTTTTGGCACCGTTGCCGGAGAGTTGTAATGTATGATAAATAGTAAAAGTAAGTAAAGAAAGCAATTAAACAAATTTGGAGTAAAAACAATGACCAGAAAATAGTTAAGGTCTCGGAGATGTTTATTTTTACGGATTAAGACTCCTTACCAACTATTTTAACAATGAGTGATTCATTCCATGGCAAACCATATGTAATTAAAACCTAATCTCTTAGCGAATTAATCTCCTCTAATCTTTATCAAAAGCCACTCTCATGGTTATTCAATTCAGATCAGAGGGTGAAGTTCAGAAGTTTAGCACCACAAAAACCTCAATTACCTAAAGCTAAACAGATTTTATGTCACATATCTAATTAGCTTAGGTAAATTGCAGTTTAGGAGGAGTGTTTTCAAACTGTAGCTCAAGCGAGATAGCTCTCTCGAGAATCACAAGAAGTCATGTAGAATAAGGGGTCATACTCTCATTCCACCCCAGATTCAAAAGATTACGAACGAAAACAACACCTTAGAATTGAATCAGACATTAATTAAAATAGAAGAATAATAACCTTAATCGATATAAATAAACAGAGCTTCTAACCTTAACTAGGAGGTTTAGTTGCTCATAGCTTTACAAAGAAAATTGGTTTCTGAAAGATGTGGAAGAGGAAGATCAGATGTCCCCTAAAACCTAAGTGATCTCCTTTTTAAATACTAAATGCTAAATGATGAACCACTATTTTATGACTTATTTTGGATCAAATCGAGTTGATTTTATCAACTTTTCTGACACTTATTCATGTAAATTGCATGTTTTTAAGTTTCCTTCCTAATTTTGTGCTATGATTGAAAACATGCTTCCTAGGCCTTTAAATCGCTAATTTTTAATCCTCTGTTATTATCATTCGATGCCTTGATATGTGCGTTAAGTGATTACATGATTTATAGAGCAGGAATGGCATAGAGGATGAAGAGGAAGCATGCAAAAGTGGAAGGAACACAAGAATTTGAAGATTTGTGAAGCTGGAAGCGACGCACGCACATGGCTGAAGTGTACGCATGATCAAGCAATCTTCCAAGCGACGCGTACGCATGACTGATGGATCTTGAATTTGTACTCTTTTCAATTTCATTAGTACTCTTTTCAATTTCATTACTTGAATTCATGTTTGGATCTTGTTACTATTGAATTTTGTTAATGCATTGAGTTATTTCCATATTTATTATTATTGCTTATTTTGTTCTTGTTAATTATTTTCCTAGTTTTTATCATGTCTTTTATCTTTGCTCACCAAGTGTTCAAAAAAATGTCATCCATGATAATGGAGTAGATTTCCTTGCTTGGTTTGGGGTTGAGTAATTGGAGTCACTTGAATTGTTATATTCAAGTGTTGATTGGTAATTGAAGGTTGCTAATTAGCTTGAACGTCGCCAACTCTGGTTCTTCTCTACGAAGTGACTAGGACTTGTGAGCTAAAGTTGATTGTTTCACTTGACTTTCCTTCAATCATTAGAGGATAACTAAGTGAGAGCAACGAGCTTTTACCATCACACTTGGGGAAAGACAATAAGGATAGAAATTCCGATTCTCACCCCTAACCAAGACCTTTTATATTGATTATTTTACAACTCTTGCTAGTTATCTATTGCTTTAAATTCTAGTTATTTATTTTTCTTTTTTTCAACTTCAAAAATCTCAAGGAAATCCTAACCAATAAATTGCATCTTGTGTCAAATCCTAAGGAAATGACTCGGGAATCTACTCCCGATTATTAATTTTAATTGTGACACACGTTTTAACTCTAACTAATGAAAATCTCGTCGGTTGAGACTATGCTGTGCGACTTGATTTGGAAAAACCCTTTTGGTAATTTTTGACCGACATTTATCCGCTTGTCAAGTTTTTGGCGCCGTTGCCGGGGAGTTGCATATGTGTGCCTTATTATTGATTGGTGTAAATATATTTATATTTGCATAATTGCATCTTTTATTTGTGTGATTTTTGGTTATTAGTAGTATTTATTTGTATTTTGCTTAATATATTTTGTCGCCATGAGCTCTATGTTTCTTTTATTGAATGACGCATTCATTATTGGATCCGAGCTTAGCCCCATTTGATCCTGAAATCGAAAGAACCGTTTCACATATTAGGTGAGCTCGGCGTCGGTTAGCTTCCGAGGGTGGTGAAGGGTGATGACATGTCATCATGTCATGTTTTCCTATGCTTTTTCATACAAGAAATTGATGATTAGTGCCTAAATATTGAATGCTTTTATGCTTAAATGGTATATTTCCTTGATCTTTTGATTTTATAAATTTTGTAGGAAATAAGTGGAAAAAGAAGCAAAATAGCACAAAATCAGTTCAAAAGAAGAAAAGAAGGATTTTGGGACACACTTTGAAGTTGAGCACACTTTGGAACCTTAGGTCACGCTTTTAAAAGCGTGGCCCATGACCATGAAGCCTTGGCATATGCATTAATGCTTATGCATGCATTAATAATTAATAACCATGCTATTTCATTATTATGAATTATCATGCATTAATGCTTATGTATGCATGCATTTAATTATTTATGCAATGCATGAATGCATTAGCATTATTAACTAAGGCCAATGCAAGCATGCACGTAATGCATTATGAATTAAAGCATGCATGCATACAATGAATTGGCAACGCATTACTAAGTAAATTAAAGCATGCATTTCATTATTAATGCCGTTAAAGCCAATTGGCCAAAGAACATATCATGCTTTAACGTTAATGCATTAGCATTTAATTAATAAAACCAATGAAAGAATGAATGAACTCTTTATTAGTAATGTCCAATTGGAAAATCAAGCTAAGTAATTGGCATTACTAATAAAGCCAATGAAAGTTGGGCAGCAAGCGTTCAAAGTGAGCGTTCATTAAAGTAAGCGTTACGCTCACTAAATTTAACTTTTTCGGGCATATTTGCCAATGAAGCAAGGCTAGGCAAGGAAGGCACGAACGTAGCACTCAACAAGCCACGCACCAGGAACGTTCACTTAAGTGAACGTGAAGTTCAGTCAATGAACGCTAGTGGAGGCAAGCGCTTAACCAAGAAGCCACGTTCAAAGAGTGAACGTAGCGTTCAAAGAGTGAACACTAGGCAAGAAAAGCTTGGCAAAGGAAAACGCAATGCTAGTGAACGGGGCGCTCAAATTACTCAACAGAACGCTCCACTAGAGCATCACCAAGTCCACCCGGATCCACTTCTTCAAAGCCAAACCAAAAAGCTGCAACTCTGGCTCAATTAATCCCAATTCAAGCCCATTGACACACTAAAGCAAGTAAAACCCATGGACATCACTCAAAGGCACAAGAAAAAGCTAGATTAGGAATTTCATTTAAATTGTAATTTGTTTTCAATTTCATTTTCATTTTGTAAAGCCTATATAAAGGCATCAATTTCATTTCATTAAGAAGGCTGGCTCTGCTAGAGAGTAATAGGAGTAGGAGTAGGAGTAGAATAGAAAGATCTCTTTGATACACTTTTATTTTCTGCACTCTCTACAATTCAGTTACATTGAATACAATTTAGTTTATGCAATTTACATCTTCCTGCAATTCTGTTCTTCTGCACTTTTACCTTTTCATTTCCCTTGAGCTTGATTTACTTTTTTGCAAATTTATATTCTGTAACTTTACATTTGAGCTTGCCATGATCTGATTTACTCTTCCTGCAAGTTTAATTTTCTGTAATTGCTCTAAGTCATGATTTACTGCTTCATTTAATTCCCTGCACCCAATTCCCTTTACATTTACTGTAATTTACTTTTCTTGCTTTTTAAGCTTCTACCAATTTAAGCTTCTGTTTAATTTACATTCTGCAATTTATAATTTCAGCAATTTCCTTTCTGTTGATTACATTTCACTTAATTTACCAATGCTAGCTTGACTAAACTAATCACCTCACTAAAGTTGCTTTATCCATCAATTCCTGTGGGATCGACCTCACTCTTGTGAGTTATTACTACTTGATGTGACCTGGTATACTTGCCGGCGAGTTTGTGTGGAAATCTAATTTTTCCTCATCAAGTTTTTGGCGCCGTTGCCAGGGATTGATATAGATCGACAATGATTAAGTGGGTGAGAAGTCTAGATTAAGCATTTTCTTTGTTTTTGTTCTCTGTTCTAAGCTGATAGCAAGGTGTTTGAGTTATTGCCTCATTAAGAAATTCTTCTCTGAGACATGAATTTCAATTTTCATTGCTGGTGTTTTACAAAATTCAAATGGAGTTCAACTCATCTTGTGATCAAAAAAATTTTATGGGATATTACCCACCATCACCAATTTCCAATGATGGCTGGGAATATCACCAACAAGTTATAGATCCTGAGCACTCCAATCCATGGAGATATGTCTCAGAACCACAAGATGAGTAAGAGAATCATATGGGATATTTCCCACCACCACCAATTGATTCAAGTCATTATGATGGCTGAGAGTATCACCAAGAAAAGATAAATGATGAAGCAATTCACATCAGATATGATCCAAAACCACAAGATGATTTATGTCATTACCCCCATGGTGTCTGGGCATATCAGCAGGAATGTGAACAATCAAGTGAAAGAAATCTCCTCCCAGAGCCACAAAGTGAATCATACTGTTATGACACTAATACATACTATGGCTGGGAAGGAAATTTTAATGCTTCATATGATACTCCTCAAGAAACATCTGTGCTTTCAATAAATTCATGCAAAATTGTCCCCCGATGCCACAAGATGATCTATACTGTGAAGAATTCAACAATTCTTCAAATTATGCTTGGGAGGATCAAAACCAGAAAGCATTCGACAGTTCATACTCCACTTATCAAGAGCCATCATCACTTGAGTAAACCTTCAATTCATTCATGCAAAATTGTCCAACCCCACCTCCCAGTTTCTCATGTGAAAATTCTTCATCACTTGATGATACCTCAACACAAGGTTTCCTTAACGATCCATACCAACCACAAAATTCATTTCATAACTCACAAGATTCATTCCATACCACTCAAAACAACCTCACCATAACATATCCATATCCACAAAATTTCTCTCAACCTTCATCTTTTGAGCTAGTGTCTGAGGATCCCCTTCAAAAGTCCAGGGAATTATTGGAAAGGCAAGAACAACTCCTGGAAGAACAAAAACAATTCCAGACAGAGCAAGAGATCCTCTTCAAGAAGATAGATGGGCACTTAGAGAAAATGAGAAAACACTCAGAACTGCTAAGCAAGGAAGATGAAAACCAATTGGTGGATGTGAAGGAGGAAATGGAAGAACAAGAAGAAGAGGTCTCTGTGTCAAGTGAGTTTTCAGTAAAGAAAGAAGAGGTAGTGGAGGTAATTGAACCTGAGATTGCATATCTACAAAAGCCACTTGAGATGATAAGGGAACATGAAAACTCACAACCCTCACAAACTTCCCTGAACTAAAACATCTCAGCACTTGAATCCATAATTAAAAGATATGAAGAGGAGATGAAGAAATCTTGGGAAGAACAACAAGCCTCCTCCATGAAAGAGCTATTAAGTCAAATGTTGAGTGCAAAGGAGGAAGTGAAAGAACAAGAAAGTGAGGAAGACAATCAAGAGAAATCACACTCAATTGAAGCAGAGAAGTGCATAGATGAAGGGCTCATTGAACCACCAATTCAAAGGGCTCTTGATGAAGAAAACACTCCAACAATCACACAACCACTAACTCTTAACATCCAAGAAGTGAAGGCAACTAACAAGAGCACCGATTCTACTCCTGATCCAGCAAGCAAGCCCAATCAAGCCATTAACAAAAGGAAGCTTGCTGAGGAGAGACCAAGACAGGGGACAATAGCTAAATCTTCTCCCCCCTTGAGGTCATTCCTCTTAACAAACTAGAAGAAGAGGAAGAAAGTGAAGAACATGTTAACCGTAGGTAACATTTCTTTTCTTTGCTTTGTTTACTTTCTCTGTCTGCTTTGTTTAATTTCAATAAATTGGCATATGATTACATTCTAAGTTTGGTGTTGCCTTGCAACAATTTATTTTCAATCCTTATGGATGATTGCATCAAATCAAAAATAAAAGTGTCACACTAAGATTCTAAGTTTGGTGTGCCACTTATTCAGCAACACTACTTGTCTGCATAATCATAATGCCTTTGCAATGTTATCTTTCTTTTAGTTAGACATTTTACTATTCTCTTTGTTTTAGTTATTCCTTTGTTTTTAATGCTTTCATTTATTTTGCTCCTTAACTGTTTTTGTTAAATACCTCACTAAGAAATCCTTATTCATGACAGATTCTTTGGTTGGTGATTGTATTTAACATATAACAGTCCCCTTTGTTTAGTTTCAGTTCAAATAAATTGACATAAGATTGCATTCTAAGTTTGGTGTTACTATGCAACAAAATTTGTTTCCAATCCATACTGGATACTTGCATCAATTCTAAGTGAAAGTGTCACACTAAGTTTGGTGTGCCACTTATTTTCTTTATGCAATGTATCATGCACACCCTCTATGTTTGCAATCACAATGTCTCTGTTTCCTATGCCTTGATTGTTATCTTGAATTCTGCTTGTTTAAAACACATGTGCTACTAACATTTTATTGTGTAAGACATTCATGATCCATATTAGCCCCATAGCCATTGTTCTAATTGTTTCTTGAGGATGAGCAAGCATTCTGAGTATTGGCAAGGGAAAGGGAAGAATAAAAGGAAAAGGATAATAGTAGAGAAGGTGAATTACAAGGTTGTAAAGTTCCTTTCCTTCTCATTTGTTTCCAGCACTTTAAATTACATGATTGTCTTTATCTTCTCTATATGCATGTGTGGTATGAATAAGCATAGCTTGAATTTTGATTTGCAACATGTTGCTGTGACATTATGACTACCAACTTGAGTTTTGTGAATTCAAAAGCAATAAAACATCATGATCATAAACAAACAAGGAATTAAAGAAGAACTTAGCATGTGTATACAAGTATTGGAAGGCTAGTATGGTTAATTGTTGCTCAATTGCATTGGATTTTATTTAATTAAAGTTTTCATCTAGGACATTTTGTGAAATCTTTGGTAATCATGAAAACCTTGAAAAAAAAAAAAGCAATTGCAATTAAGGCAAGAAAAGAAAAAGGGAAAGAATGAGAAAGCTGAAGGCTCTGAGTACTAATAACAATTTCATTGTTAAGTACTTGTGGTGTTTATGTATCAAGCAAAAAGCTTGAAAACAAAACACTTAGAGTCAAGGTTAGGCTCAAGTGCAAATGCACTCCCTCAAAGCTCAAGGCTCTAAGCATCAATGATTAAAAAGTCAAGAAAAGAAACAAATGAGCTTAATGAAGTCCTCTAATTAAATGCTTGTGGTGCTTGTGTATCAAGTGGTAATACTTGAAAACAAATCATTTAGAGTCGTAGCTTTGTTATCAACTCATGGGACAAAGCACCCAAAAGGAGAAGCTAATAAGAGAATGAAAAGCTTGTTTCAAGGAAGAAACATAAGGAAAAGATCTCATAAAATGAGCTAGATAGAAGCATCAATCATTTACATTTCTTTTGTGATTGTAGCATGCATAAAAAAACTAGCCAACCATGAATATTGAGTTGCTATTATTCTTACCTTGGATTATCAATCTTTATTGCATGATTCTTTTCTTGCTTGGGGACAAGCAAGGTTTAAGTTTGGTGTTGTAATGACATGTCATCATGTCATGTTTTCCTATAGTTTTTCATACAAGAAATTGATGATTAGTGCCTAAATATTGAATGCTTTTGTGCTTAAGTGGTATATTTCCTTGATCTTTTGATTTTATAAATTTTGTAGGAAATAAGTGGAAAAATAAGAAAATAGCACAAAATCAGTTCAAAAGAAGAAAAAAGGATTTTAGGGCACACTTTGAAGTTGAGTGATGAGCGGATAATTTATACGCTTTTTGGCATTGTTTTTAGTATATTTTTAGTATATTTTAGTTAGTTTTATTATGTTTTTATTAGTTTTTAAATAAAAATCACATTTCTGGATTTTACTATGAGTTTGTGTGTTTTTCTGTGATTTTAGGTATTTTCTGGCTGAAATTGAGGGACCTGAGCAAAAATCTGATTCAGAAGCTGAAAAAGGACTGCAGATGCTGTTAGATTCTGACCTGCCTGCACTCGAAGTAGATTTTCTGGAGCTACAGAAGCCCAATTGGTGCGCTCTCAATTGCGTTGGAAAGTAGACATCCTGGGCTTTCCAGCAATATATAATAGTTCATAGGTTTCTCAAGATTTGATGGCCCAAACTGGTGTTCAAATTCAGCATAGAAATTCTGGTGTCAAAACGCCAGAACTGGCATAAAAGCTGGAGTTAAACGCCCAAACTGGCACAAAAGCTGGCGTTTAACTCCAAGAAAAGTCTCTACATGTGAAAGCTTCAATGCTCAGCCCAAGTACACACCAAGTGGGCCCGGAAGAAGATTTCTGCATTAATTACTTATTTCTGTAACCCTAGACTACTAGTTTTCTACAAATAGGACCTTTTGCTATTGTATTTGAGACACTTGATCATACTTTGATAGAACTTTTCAATTTTGGGAGTTGGCCTCATGGCCATGCCTAGACCCTTTTGTTCTTATGTATTTTCAACGGTAAAGTTTCTACACACCATAGATTAAGGTGTGGAGCTCTGCTGTTCCTCATGAATTAATGCAAAATACTATTGTTTTTCTATTCAACTCAAGCCTATTTCTGTTCTAAGATATCCATTCGTTCTTCAACATGATGAATGTGATGATCCGTGACACTCATCACCATTCTCACCTATGAACGTGTGCCTGACAACCACTTCCGTTCTACATGCAATCAAGCTTGAATGTGTATCTCTTGGGTTTCTAATCTAAGATTAAAACCTTCGTGGTATAGGCTAGAATCATTGGCGGTCATTCTTGAGATTCGGAAAGTCTAAACCTTATCTGTGGTATTCCGAGTAGGATCTGGGAAGGGATGACTGTGACGAGCTTCAAACTCGCGAGTGTTGGGCGTGTGACAGACGCAAAAGGATCAATGGATCCTATTCCAACACGATCGAGAACCGACAGATGATTAGCCGTGCGGTGACAGCGCATTTGGAACATTTTCACTGAGAGGACGAGAAGTAGCCATTGACAACGGTGATGCCCAACATAAAGCTTGCCATGGAAAGGAGTATGAATGATTGGTTGGAGGCAATAGGAAAGTAGAGGTTCAGAAGGAACAAAGCATCTCCATACGCTTATCTGAAATTCCTACCAATGAATTACATTAGTATCTCTATCTTATTTTATGTTTTATTCATATTTTAATTATCAATTCTCCATAACCATTTGAATCTGCCTGACTGAGATTTACAAGATGACCATAGCTTGCTTCAAGCCGACAATCTCCATGGGATCGACCCTTACTCACGTAAGGTTTATTACTTGGACGACCCAGTGCACTTGCTGGTTAGTTGTGTAGAGTTGTGATAAAGAGTTGAGATCGCAATTGTGCGTACTAAGTTGTTGGCGCCATTGATGATCACAATTTCGTGCACCAAGTTTTTGGCGTTATTGCCAGGGATTGTTCGAGTTTGGACAACTGACGGTTCATCTTGTTGCTTAGATTAGGTAATTTTATTTTATGTTTAAGCTTTTTACTTCTTATTTTCGAAAAAAATTTTCAAAAATACAAAAAAAAATTTTCTATTCTGTTTTTCAGAGTTTTTAAGAATGAATTCTAGAGTTTCATGATGATTTGTTAAAGTCTGGCTGGTTGTGAAGCCATGTCTAATTAGACCGAAGTTTCAACTTATCATTACAAGGGCTTGTTGATTTCTATCAATTTTGCTGTTGAAAGTAATGATCTGCTAAAGCTTGGCTGGCCATTGGCCATGTCTAGTGTTTTGGACCGAAGCTTTCACTGAAAGCTTGGCTGGCTAGTAAGCCATGTCTAATTCCTGGACCGGAGTTTTAGACTAACATTGCAATGATTCCTGGAATTCTCATTAAAAATTTTGAATCCCTTTATTTTCCTTTCCATATAATTTTCGAAAAATCACAAAATTTTTTTATAAAATCATAAAAATCAAAAATATTTTATGTATCTTAGTGACAATTTTTAAGTTTGGTGTCAATTGCATGTCTTTCTTCTTCTTGCATTTTTTCGAATATATGTAATATGTTCTTCATTAATCTTCAAGTTGTTCTTGATGATTCCCTTGTTTTGATATTTAAATTCTCTTGTTTTGTGTGTTTTGTTGTTTTTCATTTATTTGTTAGAGTCTCTAATATAAAAATTTCTAAGTTTGGTGTCTTGCATGCATTGTTTATCTGATCTTAGTTTTACATGACTAGTTTTATTTTATTGTTTCTCATTATTAATTTTTTTTTAAAATTATGTCTTTTCAAGTCAATAATACAGAGAATTGAAGATTCAGAACATTCAGCAGAGGAATCACACAGAAAAAGCTGGGCGTTCAAAATGCCTAGTGAAGAAGGAAAACTGGCGTTTAAACGCCAGCCAGGGTACATGGCTGGGCGTTAAACGCCCAAAAAGGTAGCATTTTGGGCGTTAAACGCTAGAATGGATGCCATTCTGGGTGTTTAATGCCAGGAGGACACTAGAGGGAAGATTTTGTTTTTAATTCAAATCTTTTTCAAATATTCATAATTTTTCAAAATCAAATCTTTTTCAAATCAGATCTCTTCAATCATATCTTTTCAAAATCAATTTCTTTCCATTTTCTTTAAATTATTACTATTTTCAAAAATCCTTGCTACAATGAGTGATTTAATTCAAAATTTTCAAGTTGTTACTTGCCTATTAAGAAAGGATCAAAAGTTTTAATTCTAGAATCGTATCTTTTAATTTCTTGTTGGTCAAGTAATCAACTTTAATTTTAAAAACTTTCTTCTTTTAAATTTGATTCTCAATCATGTCTTTTCAATGACATCTTTTTCAAAATTAAGTTTCAACCATATCTTTTTGATTTATAATTTTAAAATCTTTTTCAAAAATCACTTAATTTCTTTCCCAATCTTAGTTTTTGATGAGCGGATATTTTATACGCTTTTTGGGGGTAATTTCATGTAGTTTTTAGCATGTTTTAGTTAGTTTTTAGTATATTTTTATTAGTTTTTAAATAAAAATCACATTTCTGGACTTTTCTATGAATTTGTGTGTTTTTCTGTGATTTCAGGTAATTTCTGGCTGAAATTAAGGGAGCTGAGCAAAAATCTAATTCAGGCTGAAAAAAGACTGCATATGTTGTTGGATTTTGACCTCCCTGCACTCGAAATGGATTTTCTGGAGCTACAGGAGTCCAAATGGCGTGCTCTCAATTGCGTTGGAAAGTAGACATCCAGGGCTTTTTGGTTTATCAACCTCCCTACACTTAAACATTAGCATGTCCTCATGCTAAGCTCAAGAGAAGCTAAAAAGATGAAGAGGAATGGTAGAATGTATGAAATGCAGCCTATCTATATGAATGCAACTACATGCAAAATGTTTCTACCTACTTGGTTAAAAATAAATAAATTCTCCAAGACAAATATAAATCAGATTCCACTAATTCAAATCATGAAAATGAAGTACAAATAGACTTGCAAGAAGAAAATAGCCCATGAAAGCAGGGAACAAGGAATTGAGCATCGAACCCTCACTGGTAGTGTATACACTCTACACTCTAATCACTCAAGTGTTTTAGGTTCGATTTTCTCAATTCTCTACTAACCTTGCTTTCTAAGGCTTGCTCTTCATCTAACAATCAACATAAATTTAATGCACAAATACACAAATCAAGAGGTCTTTTAAGGGTTGTAATGGGTTAGGGTCAAGGTAGGATTGTATTTGGCCAAGTGGACTAAAATCTGAATCCTTAATTAACTTAAACTTGCCACCTAACTTTAGACAATCCATGTAATCATAATATAATAGCTAACTATCTATTAACCCTGTTTTCCATATATTCATGCATTCTAATTTCAAGTACAGTACATATGCATTGCTTTCACCACTTACTTTGGGGCATTTTGTCCCCTTTTTGCTTAATTGCTCTTTTTTTTTTCTTTTCTTTTTCTCATTTTTTCTCATTTTTTGCATATATATATATATATATATATATATATATATATATATATATTTTTTTTTTCTCAATGCATATGATTAAATTATTGGATGCATGAATCATGTCCTAAACATTTTTTTTATTTTCAGAAAATTCTAACATACTCAATTCTCAAACCAAATGTTTTCAATCCCAATTTCCCCATACTTAATTCATGAGCACTTTCACTAGTCTAAGCTAACCAAGGATTCAAATTAAGGACATTATTATTTTTCGCTTAGAGTTAGTGATGAGTTAAAGTAAAGAACAAAGGGGTAAAATAGCTAGGCTCAAAATTGGTTTGCAATGGATAATGAAAGGTAAGGCCATATGGGTATGTAAGCTTAGTGAAACAAAGGCCCCAATCATGTAAGTGTATGCATACATTAAACAATGGAAATATAGAATTAAGCAAGACAAATATCATAATTTTAGAGAGAAAAATACACACTAAAAAAAAATTTTTGGTTGATAAAATGCAACCAATTCAAATAGGCTCAAAAATCTCACAGGTTTTGTGTGTTCGAGCTCTAAACCATGTTCAAAAATAATATCTCTTCAAACAAGTGTAACATTAAATTTTATTCAAATTAGTGAAATGCTCTAAAAGGTTTCTTGAAAAAGAAAATATTACTTCAACCAAGTGGTAAAATATGCAAAAAAATCAAACAAATATGCAATCAAACATGCAAATGCAACAATGAACAAACAAATAAAATAAAAAATTTGGTGTTGAGTCAAGAAATAACTGACCCATGGAGATCGGTATCGACCTCCCCACACTTAAAGATTGCACCGTCCTCGGTGCATGCTGAGATGTGCAGGTGGACGGGTTGTTCTAACTGATACTTTTCTTCAAGTATTGTGCAGATGGACTTGTTTGTCTCCCCATGTAAACGTCTTCCGGTTCTCTTCCTGGTGGCCATCCTGAAAGAAAAAGGGAAGAAAGGTAACCCAATAATAGAGATAAGAAAATAAATGAAGTATGGTTGGGTTAATGCCAAATGATAAGGGTCTCAAGTACATGGAAGCTTCAACATGTACGTGAGAAAACAATAGAAGCCATGGCATACTAGTGGTGCAGAATTTGCAACAAAAGGGAATGTGGGTAATGCAAGATAGTATAAGTTCATATCAATGCAAGAGAAGTATGAGTATCATAAAAGATTAGCATTGATTTAAATAATGTTACCCAATCAGAATAAAACAAGTTACTAAGCACCCAAAATATTTCAAGAGAAGATGCAACAGTGAAATAAGAAAATTCAACACCAAAGAAAAAAAATAATAAATTAGAAAAAATATGCACTAAATTAAAATACAATGAATGAAATATTCAAATAAATTAAGTAAAATAGAATGGAGGTGAAAGAAAATAAGAAAGGAAGAAGAAAGAAATAAGAAAAGATAATAAAAATAAGGATTAGAGAAGAAAAGATAAGAAATTTGGCTGATCTGAATATTCTGTGCGCCGCTTGTGACGCAGACGCGTGAGTGACGCGGTCGCGTGGTGCGTAAGAAGGTCAGGTGACGCGGACGCGTGGGTCACGCGATCGCATGGCCTGTTTTGTGCGATTGGCGCGAGTGCAGCTTCGCGGTCGCACAACTCTCTGTTCGAAACTCTTTTTGCCAAAATTCTGGGTGACGCGGTCGCGTGGTTGACGCGATCGCGTGAATGGCCATTTTCTGAAAAAGATGCGGCCGCGTGGGGCACGCGTTCTTGTGGTAGGGCTTGGACTTCCAGCACGAGTCCAGCCCAACTCCAGCTCAACTTTCTGCCATACACCCATTTACGTCGACTTCTCAGATCACGCGGTCGCGTGGGAGGCTATTTTTCCAAATGACGCGGACGCGTCATCGACGTGGTCGCGTGGAGTCAATTTGTGCTAATGGCGCGCCTCCAGCCACGCTTTCGCGTGACTTTCTGTTTGCTTTCTTTTCTTCACAACGCACTTGTGACGCGGACGCGTCAGCGACGCTACCGCGTCGCGTGCGTGTTTTTTTTTTTTTAAATCTGAAAAAATGCAGAATGTAATGTTAATATGAATATGATGCAAAACTCCAGGTTCAATATAATAAAATAAAACTAAATAAAAAATGAAGAAGGAACGATCATACCATGGTGAGTTGTCTCCCACCTAGCACTTTTAGTTAGAGTCCTTAAGTTGGACATTTGGTGAGCTCCCTGTTATGGTGGCTTATGCTTGTATTCATCCAGGAATTCCCACCAATGTTTGTAGCTCCAGTAACCTCCAAGGTCCCAAACTAAGCATGTAAAGCCCTTAAGAAGCTTCAAACAGATTCTTAGGCTCCCGGGGTAACATTTGTCAGAGCAGATTCTAGGATCCCAAATCTTGCTTTTACACCCATCCATGTCGGGATCTGTATTTTTCCAACTGGGTGATAAGTAATTTGAATTCTCACTACAGCTACCAAACAGCATCCTAGACCCATTCAGTTGAGCTTTACACCAACCTTTGCATTTAAACTTTGAGTATGCAACCATGTTGAACCTTGTTGGACAACTCCAACCACTAACCATCTTCCTCTTACTCTCTATGCCACAAAGAGCTCTAAGTTGACCATCCGTCTCCAGTAGCCCATATTCAAGTGGAATTAGAAAGCTAAGGGATATGAATTTTACCCACTTGAATGTTGTGAAGGATGATAGTAACTTAGGGGGAGGTATTTCTAATGAAATTGCAAGCTCCACTCCCTTGTGCTCTTCTCTGACAACTTCCACCTCCTTGTAAGCTTCTTCAATTTCAACCTCTTCCAAGTCTTCAACCAGGGTATGCCTTGGAGGTTGTACACCCTCCTCAACATCAAATGCAACCGTCTTGGAAGGAGGCTCTATGTCTTGACTTTCCCATGGAGGTTCAGCATCTCGCAAATCTTCAACCACTTTTTCCTCTTTAATAATTACTGCTTTGTCCAGTAGTTTTAATATAAAATCGTACTCATCCTTGATGATTTGCTTTCAAAGACAACTCCTTTCAATTGTTCTTTCATCTTCAAGGGTATTTACTACCTTCACCTTTAGGGTCTCCTCTAGCTCCTTATGAAGTATGGATTCGTGAAGATGATCCCTTCTCTCTTGTTCCATGTCAATAGCATCATTGGGATCATGTTGCTCTTGGATTGATGGATGTGGGTGCTCTTCCATGGATGGTGGTGATGGGATGGAGAGATCATTTTGTGGTTGAAAAGGAAGTACACTAGAGCTTGAGGGTTGATTGTTGAAGGTATTTGGTGGTCTGATTTGGGTGACGAGAGCTTGTATAGTAGAGTTTAGATTGGCAAGTACTTTCTCCATGGAGGTTTGGGGTGGATCTATATATGGTTCATTTGGTTCATAAGGTGGTTGGTATGGTGGATGTGGGTTAGGGTCATATGGAGGTGAATGGTGAAAAGGGGCTTGTGAGTATGGTGGTCCAAAGTCATGTTGAGGAAAGGGTTCATAGGCATATGGTGGTGGTTGTTGATAGTCCACTGGAGGTGGTTGTTGCCATGAGGGTTGATCAAATCCTTGTGGCTCCTCCCATCTTTGATTGTTCTAACCTTGATGCCTGTTCTCATTGTAATTTCTTCTTCCTGCAACATAATTGTAACCAGACTCATAGCCAAAGGGGTGAGAGTTCATAGTAGCAAAATAAAAATTAAAAATAAAAATAAAAACAAATTTAAATTAAAAGGTTATTTAAATTTTGAATTTGAAAATTAAATTTTGAAATTTGAAATTCGAAATTTTGAAATTTGAATTTTGAAATTTGAATTTTAAATTTTTGAAATTTGAATATTTGAAATTTGAAATTTAATTTTTGAAATAAGATAAGATAAGATAAAAATTTTAAAAATAAAAATCTGAAATTTTTTTTTTCGAAAAAAATTAATTAAAAATATTTTTGAATTTAATGAGAAAAGAGAAAAACAATAAAATGACACCAAATTTCAAATTTTTAGATCAAAACGAAGAAAACAACTAAGAACAGCTTGAAGGTCAAGATGAACGCGAAGAACAACTTGAAGATCAAGATGAACATTAAGAACAAATTTTTGAAAAAAAAAATTTTTTATAACTAAATGAAAACTAATAACCTCTTAATTTATGAAAAAGCAAAAATAAAAACAAAAATAAAAACAAATAAATAAACAAAAAGCAAAAAATATTTACAATAACCAATAATAAGGCACACGTTTGCAATTCCCCGGCAACGGCGCCATTTTGACGTTAGGATTTTTGCTAGTAAAGAATGTCATAAAAACATTCGCGTTGTAGATATAGTCTCTAAACTGACAGAAATCCCTTCGTACAAAAGTTTTGGTTGTCACAAGTAACAAACCCCTTTGAAATTGATAACCGAGTATTCAAACCTCGGGTCGTCTTCTCAAGGAATTGCAGGGAGGTATGTTCTTATTATTGGTTATGAGTTTGTAAATTGGGGTTCTGGAGTTTGGGCAATGCGCACAGGTATATTTTCAAGCAATAAAAATAAATAAATAACTGTAAAATAAACTCTTGGCAAGGTATGAGAACCGGAAGTCCTATCCTGGTTATCCTTATCAATTGTGATGAGAATTGGATTTTTCTCCCACTTTGTTAACCTCTAACTATGAAGGTAAGTTAAGTGGATGAATTAATTCTGATTCCTCAAGTCCTAGTCTTTCCTTAGGAAAGTTAGAGTTAGTGGAACTCGAATTAATTCTTGAAGAATTCTAATTTTCAATCAACAATGAGTTTGATAACTCAAGAGTCTCCAATTATTTAACCAAAGCCAAAAGGAAAAAAAGTCTACTTGAATGAAAATAACTTGGATAAACACAGAGCATTAATAAATTAAAGAGAGCAATCATAAGTCTGAAATACCTCAAATTATATTAAATAAAATATTCAAATCATAACATGGAAAAGTTCATAAATTAAATTGGAAAAATAAATAAAAATAAAGAACCTGGGATTGAGAGTCACTCCTAAAACTAAGAGAAGTCCTAAATCCTAATCCTAAGAGAGAGGAGAGAACCTCTCTCTCTAAAAACTACATCTACCCCTAAAATTGTGAATGTGAAAGCTTGATTATGAATGGGTGTGATCCCCCACTTTATAGCCTCTAATATGTGTTTTCTGGGCCGCGAACTGGGTCGAAAACAGCCCAGAAATCGCTGGAGAAGAATTCAAACACGCTGATTTCCGTCACTGCGACGCGGCCGCATGGGTCACGCGGTCGCGTCGCCTAGCGTTAGAGCAACTATGACATATTATATATCAAATCGAAGCCCCAGACGTTAGCTTTCCAATGCAACTAAAACCGCATCGTTTGGACCTCGTAGCTAAAGTTATAGCTGTTTGAGTGTGAAGAGGTCAGGCTGGACAGCTTAGCGATTTCTCCAACTTCTTGTATTCCTTCCACTTTTGCATGCTTCCTTTCCATCCTCTGAGTCATTCCTGCCCTGTAATCTCTAAAATCAGTTAACACACATATCAAGGCATCTAATGGTGATAAGAGAGAATTAATATTAGCAATATAAAGGCCAAAGAAGCATGTTTTCAATCAAAGCACATAATTAGGAAGGCAAATATAAAACCATGCAAATAGTATGAATAAGTGGGTAAAGAGTAGATAAAAACCACTCAAATGAGTACAAGATAAACCATAAAATAGTGGTTTATCATTTTCCAGCAATATTAATAGTCCATACTTTGCTCAAGGATAAACGACGCAAACTGGCGTTCAACGCCAGTTCCATGTTGCATTCTGGCGTTAAACGCCAGAAACAGGTTACAAGTTGGAGTTAAACGCCAGAAATAGGTTACAACTTGGCGTTTAACTCTGGAAACAGCCTAGGCACGTGTAAAGCTCAAGCTTCAGCCCCAGCACACACTAAGTGGGCTCCAGAAGTGGATTTCTGCACTATCTATCTTAGTTTACTCATTTTCTGTAAACCTAGGTTACTAGTTTAGTATTTAAACAACTTTTAGAGATTTATTTTGGACCTCAGGACATTTTTAGATCTGAACTTTGTACTCTTTGACGGCATGAGTCTCTAAACTCCATTGTTGGGGGTGAGGAGCTCTGCTGTGTCTCGATGAATTAATGCAATTATTTCTGTTTTCTATTCAAACACGCTTGTTTCTATCTAAGATGTTCATTCGCACTTCAATATGATGAATGTGATGATCCGTGACACTCATCACCATTCTCAATCTGTGAATGCGTGCCTGACAACCACTCCCGTTCTACCTTCGATTGAATGAGTATCTCTTGGATTCCTTAATCAGAATCTTCGTGGTATAAGCTAGAATCCATTGGCAGCATTCTTGAGAATCCGGAAAGTCTAAACCTTGTCTGTGGTGTTCCGAGTAGGATTCAGAGATTGAATGACTGTGACGAGCTTCAAACTCATGAGTGCTGGGCGTAGTGACAGACGCAAAAGGATCAATGGATCCTATTCCAGCATGATTGAGAACCAACAGATGATTAGCCGTGCGGTGACAGCGCACCTCGACCATTTTCACTAAGAGGACGGATGGTAGCCATTGACAACGGTGATCCACCAACACACAGCTTGCCATAGGAGGAACCTTGCGTGCGTGAAGAAGAAGACAGGGGAAAGCAGAGATTCAGAAGACAAAGCATCTCCAAAACTCCAACATATTCTCAATTACTGCATAACAAGTATTTATTTCATGCTCTTTTATTTTTCGCAATTCAAACTGATAATTATAATTGATTTCCTGACTAAGAATTACAAGATAACCATAGATTGCTTCAAGCCAACAATCTCCATGGGATTCGACCCTAACTCACGTAAGGTATTACTTGGACGACCTAGTGTACTTGCTGGTTAGTGGTACGAGTTGTGAAAAGTGTGATTTACAATTCGTGCACCAAGTTTTTGGCGCCGTTACCGGGGATTGTTTGAGTTTGTACAACTGACGGTTTATTTTGTTGCTTAGATTAAGAAAAATTTTTCTTTTTGGTTTAGAGTCTTCTATTATTGTTTTTGGTTGAAATTTCTTTTTTTAAATCCTTATTTTTTCTTTTTAAATTTTTCGAAAATTTTTACAAACTAATAATTGAGTTTTCCTGTTTGAGTTTAGTTTCTTATTTTAAGTTTGGTGTTTTCTTATTGATTTTTCTTTAGTTTTCGAAAATTTTATTTTGGTTTTCTAAAAATTTTAAGTTTGGTGTTCTATGTTCATGTTCTTGTTGTTCTGGTGAGTCTTCAAGGTGTTCTTGATTCTTCTTTGTATTTTGATCTTAAAATTTTTAATTTTGGTGTTCCTTGGTGTTTTCCCTCCAAAATTTTTGAAAATAAGGAGCATTGGATCTAAAAATTTTAAGTTTTGTGTCTTTTTATTGTTTTTTCTTTCCTCATTGAATACAAAAATATCTTTTTTTCTTATTCTAATTGATTTTTCGAAAATCACTTTTAAAAATTCAGATTTTTTATTTTAAAAATCAAATCTTTTCAAAATTCAAAAATCATATTCAAAAATTTTCAAACCTTTTCAATTAATTAGTCAATTCAACATTCAAATTTCTTTTTATTTTTTTTCCTTTTAATTTTCGAAATATATATTTTATTTTCTAATTATTTTACTTTATTTTATTTCATTTTTTCGGTTATTTTTAATTAAATAAAACAAAAAAAATATATTTTACTTGCAATTCAGATCATCTCCCTTTCTCCGTCATGGATCTAAGTGGAAATGAACAGTCCAGAAGGATTCTGGGGTCATATGCTAACCCAACTACTGCTGCATATAGGAGTAGTATCTGTATACCCTCCATCAAAGCAGGCAGTTTTGAGCTAAATCCTCAGCTCATTGTCATGGTGCAGCAAAACTGCCAATATTCCAGTCTTCCACAGGAAGAACCTACTGAGTTTCTGGCACAATTCTTGCAAATTGCTGACACAGAACGTGACAAGGAGGTAGATCAGGATGTATAAAGACTGTTACTGTTTCCGTTTGCTGTAAAAGATCAAGCTAAAAGGTGGTTAAATAACCAACCCACAGCAAGCATAAGGACATGGAAACAGTTATTAGAGAAATTCCTGAATCAATATTTCCCTCCAAAAAGGATGTCACAGCTAAGGCTGGACATCCAAGGCTTTAAACAAGAGGATGATGAATCCCTTTATAATGCCTGGGAGAGGTACAGAGGGATGCTAAGGAAATGCCCCTCTGAAATATTTTCAGAATGGGTGAAATTAGACATCTTCTACTATGGGCTTACAGAAGGAGCTCAGATGTCCCTAGATCACTCAGCTGGTGGATCTATACACATGAGGAAAACTATTGAAGAGGCTCAAGAGCTTATTGATATAGTTGCCAGAAATCAGCATCTGTACATAAGCAGTGAGTTCTCCATAAAAGAAGAGGCCAAAGTAGTGTGTACTGAACTTGGTCCTCCAGAATAAGTTGTTGAACTCAATCAACAATTGTGTTTTCTAACAAAACAGCTAGCAGAATTCAAGGAGATGCTACAAGACACTAAAAATGCTAATAAAAATATGGAAGCACAATTGAATCAGATAAAACAGCAGTTATCAAGGTAGATAACAGAAGAGTGCCAGGCAGTTCAATTAAGAAGCGGGAAAACATTAAATACCTCACTTCAGAGCAGCTGAAAGCCAAGAAAAGAACAACTGACAGAGGATGAGCAAAATATCATCCAAAATCCCTCTGAGGATAGTAAGAGCCCAGAGAGGAATGATTCTGGCGCTTAAACGCCAGAAAAGGATGGAGAGCTGGCGTTAAACACCCAACCCATGCTCAGTTCTGGCGTTCAAACGCCACAAACAAGCAAGGAGTTGGCGTTAAATGCCCAAAGGAAGCTCAGTTCTGGCGTTCAAATGCCAGGAACAGGTAAGGAGTTAGCGTTCAATGCCAATCCAGCTTCCACCCCTGGCATTCAAACGCCAGTGAGGGATCAGACACACACAAGTGCTGATAACAACCCCTCTAAAAAGGCTTCTCCAACCACCTCTGTAGGGAATAAACCTGCAGCAACCAAGGTTGAGGAATACAAAGCCAAGATGATTTATCCTAAAAAACTCCGCCAAGAGGAGCAGGATAAGAAATTTGCTCGCTTTGCAGACTATCTCAGGACTCTTGAGATAAAGATTCCGTTTGCAGAGGCACTTGAGCAAATACCTTCTTATGCTAAGTTCATGAAAGATATCTTGAGTCATAAGAAGGATTGGAGAGAAACTGAAAGAGTTCTCCTCACTGAAGAATGTAGTGCAGTCATTCTGAAAAGCTTCCCAGAAAAGCTTAAAGATCCCGGGAGCTTCATGATACCATGCACATTAGAGGGTAATTGCACCAAGACGGCTTTATGTGATCTTGGGACAAGTATCAATCTAATACCTGTATCCACTATCAGAAAGCTTGGTTTAACTGAAGAAGTCAAACCAACCCGGATATGTCTCCAACTTACTGATGGCTCCATTAAATACCCATCAGGCGTGATTGAAGACATGATTGTCAGGGTTGGGCCATTCGCCTTCCCCACTGACTTTGTAGTGCTGGAAATGGAGGAGCACAAGAGTGCTACTCTCATTCTAGGAAGACCTTTCCTAGCAACTGGACGAACTCTCATTGATGTCCAAAAGGGAGAAGTAACCCTGAGAGTCAATGAGGATGAGTTTAAGTTGAATGCTGTCAAAGCCATGCAGCATCCAGACACACCAAAAGACTGCATGAAAGTTGATCTTATTGACTCTTTAGTAGAGGAGATCAACATGGCTACGAGTCTCGAATCAGAGCTGGAAGACATCTTGAAAGATGTTCAGCCTGATCAGGAGGATTCAGAGGAATTGAAAGAGCCTCTGGAAATTCCTCAGGAAGAGGAAAAACCTCCTAAACCCGAGCTCAAACCATTGCCACCATCCTTGAAATATGCGTTTCTAGGAGAAGGTGACACTTTTCCAGTGATCATAAGCTCTGCTTTGAATTCACAGGAAGAGGAAGCACTACTTCAAGTGCTAAGGACACACAAGACAGCTCTTGGGTGGTCCATAAGTGACCTTAAGGGCATAAGCCCAGCTAGATGCATGCATAAGATCCTATTGGAGGATGATGCTAAGCCAGTGGTTCAACCACAGAGGCGGTTAAATCCAGCCATGAAGGAAGTAGTGCAGAAAGAGGTCACCAAGTTACTGGAGGCTGGGATTATTTATCCTATTTCTGATAGTCCCTGGGTGAGCCCTGTTCAAGTTGTCCCAAAAAGGAGGCATGACAGTGGTTCATAATGAAAAAAATGAACTGGTTCCTACAAGAACAGTTACAGGGTGGCGCATGTGTATTGACTACAGAAGGCTCAATACAGCCACCAGAAAGGATCATTTTCCTTTACCATTCATAGACCAGATGCTAGAGAGACTAGCAGGTCATGACTTTTACTGCTTTTTGGATGGCTATTCAGGTTACAACCAAATTGTAGTAGATCCTCAGGATCAAGAGAAAACTACATTTACATGTCCATCTGGAGTATTTGCCTACAAAAGGATGCCATTTGGGCTGTGTAATGCACCTGCAACCTTTCAGAGATGCATGCTCTCTATTTTCTCTGATATGGTGGAAAAATTTTTGGAAGTCTTCATGGATGACTTCTCAGTATATGGAGACTCATTCAGCTCCTGTCTTGATCACCTGACACTAGTTTTGAAGAGATGCCAAGAAACTAACCTGGTCTTAAACTGGGAAAAATGTCACTTTATGGTGACTGAAGGGATTGTCCTTGGGCACAAAATTTCAAACAAGGGAATAGAGGTGGATCAAGCTAAAGTGGAAGTAATTGAAAAATTACCACCACCTGCCAATGTTAAGGCAATCAGAAGCTTTCTGGGGCATGCAGGATTATATAGGAGGTTTATAAAGGATTTTTCAAAAATCACAAAACCTCTGAGCAATCTGCTAGCTGTTGACACGCCATTTGTGTTTGACACAGAGTGTCTGCAGGCGTTTGAAACCCTGAAAGCTAAGCTGGTCACAACACCAGTTATTTCCGCACCAGACTGGACATTACCATTCGAATTAATGTGTGATGCCAGTGATCAAGCCATTGGTGCAGTATTGGGGCAGAGGCACGACAAGCTCCTGCATGTCATTTATTATGCTAGCCATGTTTTAAATGATGGCCAGAAAAATTACACAACCACAGAAAAGGAATTACTTGTAGTGGTTTATGCCATTGACAAGTTTAGATCATACTTAGTAGGATCAAAAGTGATTGTGTATACTGACCATGCTGCTCTTAAATATCTACTTACAAAGCAGGATTCAAAACCCAGGCTCATTAGATGGGTGTTGCTTCTGCAAGAGTTTTATATAGAAATAAGAGACAGAAAAGGGACAGAAAACTAAGTGGCTGATCATCTGTCCCGGATAGAGCCAGTAGAAGGGGCGTCCTTTCCCTCTATTGAAATCTCTGAAACCTTTTCGGATGAGCATTTGTTTGCCATTCAGGAAACACCATGGTTTGCAGACATTGCAAACTATAAAGCTGTAAGGTTCATACCCAAGGAGTACAGCAGGCAACAAAAGAAAAAATTAATTACTGATGCAAAGTATTACTTGTGGGATGAACCCTATCTCTTTAAGAGGTGTACAGACGGAATAATCAGAAGGTGTGTGCCTAGAGAAGAAGCACAAAAGATCTTATGGCATTGCCATGGGTCACAATATGGAGGACATTTCGGAGGTGAGCGAACAGCCACCAAGGTCCTCCAATGTGGCTTCTACTAGCCTACCCTCTATAGAGATTCCCGAAAGTTTGTACGTAACTGTGACAGTTGCCAGAGAGCTGCTAATCTGCCTCATGGTTATGCCATGCCTCAACAAGGAATCTTGGAGATAGAGTTGTTTGATGTATGGGGTATTGACTTCATGGGACCTTTCCCACCATCATACTCAAACACTTATATTCTGGTTGCAGTCGACTATGTATCTAAATGGGTAGAGGCCATTGCCACACCCACTAATTATACTAAGACAGTGCTAAAGTTCCTCCAGAAACATATCTTCAGCAGGTTTGGTGTCCCTAGAGTACTAATCAGTAATGGGGGCACTCACTTCTGCAACAAACAGCTTTACTCTGCCATGGTCCGATATGGAATTAGCCACAAAGTGGCAACTCCATATCATCCACAGACAAATGGGCAAGCTGAAGTCTCTAACAAGAACTAAAAAGAATCCTGGAATGGACTGTAAGTACCCATAGAAAGGATTGGGCAAGAAGCTTGGATGATGCTCTGTGGGCTTACAGAACAGCATTCAAGACTCCTATAGGGACCTCTCCATACCAGCTTGTGTATGGTAAGGCCTGTCATCTGCCCGTGGAACTGGAATACAAAGCCTACTGGGCAACCAGATTCCTAAACTTTGATGCCAAATTAGCTGGAGAAAAAAGATTGCTCCAGCTGAAAGAGCTAGAGGAATTCAGACTCACTGCTTTCGAAAATGCCAAGCTTTACAAAGAGAAAGCAAAAAGGTGGCATGAGAGAAAGCTGTCATCTAGAGTCTTTGAACCAGGACAGAAGGTTCTGCTGTTTAACTCTAGGCTCAAGCTATTCCCCGGGAAACTGAAATCCCGGTGGAGGGGACCATATGTGATTACAAGTGTGTCACCATATGGCTATGTGGAGCTTCAAGACATTGATTCTAATAAGAAGTTCATTGTTAATGGACAGAGAATCAAACATTATTTTGAAGGCAATGTTGAGCAGGAATGCTCAAGGCTGAGGCTAGATTAAAAAGCTCAGCAAGGTCCAGCTAAAGATAATAAAGAAGCGCTTGCTGGGAGGCAACCCAGCCATTAGCAAAACTCTTTCTGTTATTTTATTTTATTCTATTCTTCATTTTATTTATTTTTAAAGCATATAAGTTCAATATTAACAAGGTAAAGAATCAATTGCATAAGTTCACAGGGCTACAGAAGGATTCAGAGCACAAAACAGAAAAAAAGAGCTCACTGGCAAGAAAACGCCAGTAAGAGGCACCATTGGGCGTTAAACACCCAAAAGGAGCATCTACTGGGCGTTTAACGCCAGTAAAGATAGCCATCTGAGCGTTAAAAGCCAGAAAGAAGCAGCTTCTGGGTGTTTAATGCCAGATTTACAGCATCCTGGGCGTTCAGAAAAACGCCTAGTGACAAAGGAGTTTTTGGCGTTTAACGCCAGTTGGAAGCAACAGCTGGGCGTTAAACGCCCAGACCAAGCACCAAGTGGGCGTTAAATGCCCAAAACATGCAACATTTGGGCGTTTAACGCCAGGATTGTGGGGAGTAGGCAATTTCGTTTTCAATCCAATTTTTTTTCATCTTTTATGTTTCAATTCATGATTTCTTGCACAAACATGTTACAAATCCTAATTTTTCAAATCCTTTTTCAAAAGATATCAAATGTATCTTAATTCATAAACCCCTTTTTTTATCCTCTTCAAATTATTTTCAAATCCTTTTCAAAACAATTCTATCTCTTTTCCTTCTAAAATCTTTTCAACTCATCAATATCTTTTTCAAATTTTCACAACATCTTTTTCGAAATTCAGATTTATCTTTTTCAAATATCTTTCATATCTTTTCAATTTTAAATTACATATTTTCCTATCATACTTATCTTTTCCAAATCACTTTTTCTATCATATCTTTTTCAAACAATTTTCGAAACCCACCCCCCTTCCCTTTAAATGTTGGTTCGGCCTCTCCCCCTCTCCTCCACAAGTCGAACTTGGCTCTCCCTCTTTCCCTCTCCTTTCTTTTATTTTGCTTGAGGACAAGCAAACCTCTAAGTTTGGTGTGGTTATCCGTGATCACTAAGCCAATACCCACTAAGATCATGGCTCCTAAGGGAAAACAAACCAACTCAAGAGGCAAGAAAGAGAATATTCCAAAACCACTTTGGAATCAAGGGAAGTTCTTAACTAAAGAACATTCAGACTATTACTACAAAATAATGGGTCTAAGGTCAGTGATCCCGGAAGTTAAATTTGATCTGAAAGAAGACGAATATCCGGAGATCCAAGAGCAAATTCGAAACAGGAGCTGGGAAGTCCTAGCTAATCCTGAAACAAAGGTGGGAAGAAACATGGTTCAGGAATTCTACGCAAATCTGTGGCAGACGGACAGACAGAGAATAGCGGGAACTGCATTCTATGACTATAGAACTCTGGTCAGAGGGAAGATTGTTCACACCTACCCTGACAAAATAAGGGAGATCTTCAAGCTGCCTCAACTGCAAGATGACCCAGACTCCTTTAATAGGAGAATGATGAGATCAAACCTGAACTTGGACAAGATCATAGACGACATATGTCTCCCTGGAGCTAAATGGACAACCAACACAAAGGGTGCCCCAAACCAACTCAAAAGAGGAGATCTCAAACCAGTCGCCAGAGGCTGGCTGGACTTCATTGGGCGCTCTATATTGCCCACTAGCAACCGCTCTGAGGTCACCATTAGAAGAGCAGTGATGATTCATTGTATTATGCTGGAAAAAGAAGTGGAAGTTCATCAGCTGATTGCTTGTGAGCTTTACATGATTGCAAACAAGAATTCCAAAGATGCCAGATTAGCTTATCTAAGCTTGGTCTCTCTATTATGTAAAGATGCTGGGATAAAAATAGGAGTAGATGAGTACATCCCAGTTGAGCTACCAATCACCAAAAAGTCAATGAAAGGACAACAAGTGCAGGATGAACCCATCAAGAGGATAGCACAGGAGTTCCTCCCGGAAATTCCTCAAATTGAATACTGGGAGCGCCTAGAAGCATCTGTCACCAAGTTGCAAGAAGCTGTGGATCAACTGAAGGAAGAACAGCAAAATCAAAACAGCATACTCTGCAAACTGCTTAGAGAACAAGAAGAGCAAGGGCGTGAACTGAAGGAACTGAAGCGCCAGAAGCTATCTCTTGAAGGGCCAAGCACTCCACAGACTAAAGAGGCATCCACCTCCCAAATTCAAGGTTGTTGAGTTCTAATCTTAGCCTTAACCCTGTGATAATTGTTCTTATTGGAAATTTACCTTAGAAGTTATATATGAGTAGTAGTAATTAGTATCTCTATTTTGATTTTATCTCCAATTAAGCTATAATTTATTTTTCTCATCATCATCAAACATGAATAAAATAGCAGATTTTTATTATAAGGAGGCAATATTTTTTTTCAAGTTCTTAATAAGGAAAATTCTAATTATCTATATGTGGTGGCAATGCTTTTTGTCTTCTGAATGAATGCCTGAATAGTGCATATTTTTTATATTGAATTTTATGAATGTTAAAATTGTTGGCTCCTGAAAGAATGATGAACAAGAGAAATGTTATTGATGATCTAAAAAATCATGAAATTGATTCTTGAAGCAAGAAAAAGTAGCAAAAAAAAAAAAAGAGAGAAAAAGAGAGAAAAAGAGAGAAGAAGAAAGAGCAGTAGAAAAAGCCAGTAGCCCTTAAAACCAAAAGGCAAGGGTAAGAAGGATCCAAGGCTTTGAGCATTAATGGATAGGAGGGTCTAAAAGGAATAAAATCATGGCCTAAGCGGCTAAACTAAGCTGTCCCTAACCATGTGCTTATGGCGTGAAGGTGTCAAGTGAAAACTTGAGACTGAGCGGTTAAAGTTGAGGTCCAAAGCAAAAACAGAGTGTGCTTAAGAACTCTGGACACCTCTAATTGGAGACTTTAGCAAAGCTAAGTCACAATCTAAAAAGGTTCACCCAGTTATGTGTCTGTGGCATTTATGTATCCGGTGGTAATACTGGAAAACAAAGTGCTTAGGGCCACGGCCAAGACTCATAAAGTAGCTGTGTTCAAGAATCAACATACTAAACAAGGAGAATCAATAATACTATCTGAATTCTGAGTTCCTATGGACGCCAATCATTCTGAATTTCAAAGGATAAAGTGAGATGCCAAAATTGTTCGGAAACAAAAAGCTACTAGTCCCGCTCATCTAATTAGAATCTGAGCTTCACTTAAAACTCTGAGATATTATTGCTTCTCGATTTCTTTTTACCCTATTTTATTTTTCTAGTTGCTTGGGGACAAGCAACAGTTTAAGTTTGGTGTTGTGATGAGCGGATATTTTATGCGCTTTTTGGGGTAATTTCATATAGTTTTTAGCATGTTTTAGTTAGTTTTTAGTATATTTTTATTAGTTTTTAAATAAAAATAACATTTCTGGACTTTACTATGATTTTGTGTATTTTTCTGTGATTTCAGGTAATTTCTGACTGAAATTGAGGGAGCTGAGCAAAAATCTGATTCAGGTTGAAAAAGGACTACAGTTGTTGTTGGATTCTGACCTCCCTGCACTCGAAATGGACTTTCTGGAGCTACAGGAGTCCAAATGGCTCGTTCTCAATTGCGTTGGAAAGTAGATATCCAGGGCTTTCCAGCAATATATAATAGTCTATATTTTGCTCAAGGATAAACGACGTAAACTGGCGTTCAATGCCAGTTCCATGTTGCATTCTGGCGTTAAACGCTAGAAACAGGTTACAAGTTGGAGTTAAACGCCAGAAATAGGTTACAACCTAGCGTTTAACTCTGGAAACAGCCTAGACACATGTAAAACTCAAGTCTCAGCCCCAGCACACACGAAGTGGGCCCCATAAGTGGATTTCTGCACTATCTATCTTAGTTTACTCATTTTCTGTAAACCTAGGTTACTAGTTTAGTATTTAAACAACTTTTAGAGATTTATTTTGGACCTCATGACATTTTTAGATCTGAACTTTATACTCTTTGATGGAATGAGTCTCTAAACTCCATTGTTGGGGGTGAGGAGCTCTGCTGTGTCTCGATGAATTAATGCAATTATTTCTGTTTTCTATTCAAACACGCTTGTTTCTATCTAAGATGTTCATTCGCACTTCAATATGATGAATGTGATGATCTGTGATACTCATCACCATTCTCAATCTATGAATGCGTGCCTGACAACCACTCCCGTTCTACCTTCGATCGAATGAGTATCTCTTGGATTCCTTAATCAGAATCTGCGTGGTATAAGCTAGAATCCATTGGCAGCATTCTTGAGAATCTGGAAAGTTTAAACCTTGTCTGTGGTATTCCGAGTAGGATTCAGGGATTGAATGAATATGACGAGCTTCAAACTCATGAGTGTTGAGCGTAGTGACAGACGCAAAAGGATCAATGGATCCTATTCCAGCATGATTGAGAACCAACAGATGATTAGCCATGCGGTGACAGCGCACCTGGACCATTTTCACTAAGAGGACGGATGGTAGCCATTGACAACGGTGATCCACCAACACACAGCTTGCCATAGGAGGAACCTTGCGTGCGTGAAGAAGAAGACAGGGGGAAAACAGAGATTCAGAAGACAAAGCATCTCCAAAACTCCAACATATTCTCAATTACTGCAGAACAAGTATTTATTTCATGCTCTTTAATTTTTCGCAATTCAAACTGATAATTATAATTGATTACCTGACTAAGAATTACAAGATAATCATAGATTGCTTCAAGCCAATAATCTCCGTGGGATTCGACCCTTACTCACGTAAGGTATTACTTTGACGACCCAATGCACTTGCTGGTTAGTGGTACGAGTTGTGAAAAGTGTGATTTACAATTCGTGCACCAGTTTTCGAAAATCATTTACCAAATTTTCAAAATTTCTCTTAATTATTTCAAAATCTTTTTACTTTATTTTCGAAAATTCTTCCCCTCTTCTCACATCCTTCTATTTATGGACTAACACTCCTCCTCAATGTACAATTCGAACTCTATCCCTCTTGATAAGTTCGAATTCTCTCTTCTCTACCTCATCCTTCTATTTTTTTATTTTCCTTTGATACCTCAAGGAATCTCTATACTGTGACATAGAGGATTCCATATTTTCTTCTCCTCCCTTTTCATATGAGCAAGAGCAAGGACAAAGGCATTCTTGTTGAAGCTGATCCTGAACCTGAAAGGACCTTGAAGAGAAAGCTAAGAGAAGCTAAAGTATAACTCTCTATAGAGGACCTAACAGAACTTTTCAAACAAGAAGAAGCCATGGTAGCCGAAAACAACAACAATGCCAACAATGCAAGGAAGGTGCTTGGTGACTTTACTGCACCTACTCCTGACTTCTATGGGAGAAGCATCCCAATCCCTGCCATTGGAGCAAACAACTTTGAGCTTAAGCCTCAATTAGTTTCTCTAATGCAACAGAATTGCAAGTTTCATGGACTTCCATTAGAAGATCCTCATCAATTCTTAGCTGAATTCTTGCAAATCTGTGACACTGAAAGACTAATGGGGTTGATCCCGAGGTCTATAGACTTATACTTTTTCCCTTTGCTGTAAGAGACAGAGCTAGAACATGGTTGTATTCACAACCTAAAGAAAGCCTGAACTCTTGGGAAAAGCTAGTCAATGCCTGCTTGTCAAAATTCTTTCCACCTCAAAAATTGAGCAAGTTTAGAGTGGAAGTCCAAACCTTCAGACAGAAGGAAGGTGAATCCCTCTATGAAGCCTGGGAAAGATACAAGCAATTGATCAGAAGGTGTCCTTCTGACATGCTTTCAGAATGGAGCATCATAGGTATCTTCTATGATGGTCTGTCTGAACTGTCCAAGATGTCATTGGACAGCTCTGCTGGAGGATTTCTTCATCTGAAGAAGATGCCTGCAGAAGCTCAGGAACTCATTGAAATGGTTGCAAATAACCAATTCATGTACACTTCTGAAAGGAATCTTGTGAATAATGGGACAAATCAGAAGAAAGGAGTTTTTGAGATTGATACTCTGAATGCCATATTGGCTCAGAACAAAATATTGACTCAACAAGTCAATATGATTTCTCAAAGTCTGTCTGGAATGCAAGCAGCAACAGTCAGTACCAAAGAAGCTTCATCTGAAGAAGAAGCTTATGATCCTGAGAACCCAGCAATGGAATAGGTGAATTACATGGGAGAACCCTATGGAAACACCTATAATCCTTCATGGAGAAATCATCCAAACCTCTCATGGAAGGATCAACAGAGGCCTCAACAAGGCTTCAACAACAATAATGGTGGAAGAAATAGGTTTAGCAATAGCAAGCCCTTTCCATCATCTTTTCAGCAACAGACAGAGAATTCTATGTAGAGCCACTCTGACTTAGCAACTGTAGTCTCTGATCTAATTAAAACCACTCAAAGTTTTATGACTGAAACAAGGTCTTCCATTAGAAATTTGGAGGCACAAGTCGGTCAGCTGAGTAAGAAAGTTACTGAACTCCCTCCTAGTACTCTTCCAAGCAATACAGAAGAGAATCCAAAAGGAGAGTGCAAGGCTATCAACATACCCCACACGGCCGAATCTGGAGAGGAGGAAGAGGCAGTGATCTCCACTGAGGAAGACCTCAATGGACGTCCACTGGCCTCCAAGAAGTTCCCTAATGAGGAACCATGGGAATCTGAGGCTCACACTGAGACCATAGAGATTCCATTGAATTTACTTTTGCCATTCATGAGCTCTGATGAGTATTCTTCCTCTGAAGAGGATGAAGATGTTACTGAAGAACAAGTTGCTAAGTACCTTGGAGCAATCATGAAGCTAAATGCCAAGATATTTGGTAATGAGACTTGGGAGGATGAACCCCCCTTGCTCACCAAAGAACTGGATGACTTGACTAGGCAGAGATTACCTCAGAAGAGACAGGATCCTGGAAAGTTCTCAATACCTTGTACCATAGGCACCATGACCATTGAGAAGACTCTGTGTGACCTAGGGTCAAGCATAAACCTCATGCCTCTCTCTGTAATGGAAAAGCTAGGAATCCTTGAGGTACAAGCTGCAAGAATCTCACGAGAGATGATAGACAATTCAAGAAAACACGCTTATGGACTAGTAGAGGATGTCTTGGTAAAGGTTGAAGACCACTACATCCCTGCTGATTTCATAATCCTAGATACTGGGAAGTGTATGGATGAATCCATCATCCTTGGCAGACCCTTCCTAGCCACAACAAGAGCTGTGATTGATGTTGACAGAGAAGAATTGGTCCTTCAAGTGAATGAGGACTCCCTTGTGTTTAAAGCTCAAGGATCTCCCTCTGTAACCATGGAGAGGAAGCATGAAAAGCTTCTCTCAATGCAGAGTCAAACAAAATCCCCATATTCAAACTCTAAGTTTGGTGTTAAGAGGCCATTATCATGCTCTGAGTATCTGTGAGGCTCTATAAGAGCCCACTGTCAAGCTACTGACATTAAAAAAGCACTTGTTGGGAGGCAATCTAATTTTACTTATCTATGTTATATTTCTTTTTTCCATTGTTATTTTATATTTTCTGTAGGTTGATGATCATGTGAAGTCACAAAATCATTTGAAAAAGCAAAAACAAACTGAAAAACAGAATGAAAAATAGCACACCCTGGAGGAGAAGCCTACTGGCGTTTAAACGCCAGTAAGGGCAGCAGAATGGGTGTTAAACGCCCAGTCTGGCACCATTCTGGGCGTTTAACGCCAGAACTGGGCACCAAACTGGCATTTAACGCTAGAAAAGGGCAAGAAGCTGGCGTTAAACGCCAGAAATGGGCAGCAACCTGGCGTTTAACGCCAGGATTGGCAGCAGAGGGCGTTTTGCACGCCTAATTGGTGCAGGAATGAGAAATCCTTGACATCTCAGGATCTGTGGACCCCACAGGATCCCCACCAACCTCAACTCACTCTCTCTCTTCTTCACACCTTTTCATAATACTCTTCCCCAAATACCCTTCACCAATCAATTCAATACCTCTTCCCCAAAAACCCCTCACCTATCAGATCTTACCCTCTTCTCCATAAACCCTTCACCAATCCACATCCACCCATCATAAACCCCACCTACCTCACCATTCAAATTCAAAACACTTTCCCTCCTAAACCCACCCATACATGGCCGAACCCAAACCCTCCCTCCACTCCTATATAAACCCATCTTCACTCCTTCATTTTCACACATTTTCAACACTACTTCACCCCCTTGGCCGAAATACTACCCCCTCCATCTCCTCTATTTCTTCTCCCTCTACTCTCTTCATTCTTCTTTTGCTTGAGGACGAGCAAACCTTCTAAGTTTGGTGTGGTAAAAGCGTTACTTTTTGTTTTTCCATAACCATTTATGGCACCTAAGGCCGGAGAAACCTCTAGAAAGAGGAAAGGGAAGGCAAAAGCTTCCACCTCCGAGTCATGGGAGATGGAGAGATTCATCTCAAGGGTGCATTAAGACCACTTCTATGAAGTTGTAGCCAAGAAGAAAGTGATTCCCGAGGTCCCTTTCAAGCTCAAAAAGGGTGAATATCCGGAGATCCGACATGAGATTCGAAGAAGAGGTTGGGAAGTTCTCACCAACCCCATTCAACAAGTCAGAATCTTAATGGTTCAAAAGTTCTATGCCAATGCATGGATCACCAAGAACCATGATCAAAGTGTGAACCCGGATCCAAAGAATTGGCTTACAATGGTTCGGGGGAAATACTTAGATTTCAGTCCGGAAAATGTAAGGTTGGCATTGAACTTGCCAATGATGCAAGGAGATGCACACCCCTACACTAGAAGGGTCAACTTTGATCAAAGATTGGACCAAGTCCTCATAGACATTTGTGAAGAGGGTGCTCAATGGAAGAGAGATTCAAGAGGGAAGCCGGTTCAAATAAGAAGGCATGACCTCAAGCCCGTGGCTAGGGGATGGTTGGAGTTCATCCAACGCTCAATCATTCCCACTAGCAACCGGTCTGAAGTTACTATAGACCGAGCTATCATGATCCATAGCATCATGATTGGAGAGGAAGTAGAAGTTCACGAGGTTATATCCCTAGAACTCTACAAAGTGGCAGACAAGTCTTCTACTTTGGCAAGGTTAGCCTTCCCTAATCTCATTTGTCATCTCTGCAATTCAGATGGAATTGACATAGAGGAAGACACCCTCATTGATGAGGACAAGCCCATTACTAAGAAAATGATGGAGCAAACAAGAGATCCCACTCATGGACAAGAGCATGAGGAAATTCCTCATCATGAAATCTCTGAGATACCTCAAGGGATGCATTTTCCTCCACAAAACTATTGGGAGCAAATCAACACCTCCCTAGGAGAATTAAGTTCCAACATAGGACAACTAAGGGTGGAGCACCAAGAGCATTCTATCCTTCTCCATGAAATTAGATAAGACCAAAGAGTTATGAGAGAGGAGCAACAAAGGCAAGGAAGAGATATTGAGGAGCTCAAGCACTCCATAAGATCTTCAAGAGGAAGAACAAGCCGCCATCATTAAGGTGGACCCGTTCTTTAATTTCCTTGTTCTTTATTTTCTGTTTTTCGAATTTTTATGCTTTATGTTTATTTATGTTTGTGTCTTTATTACATGATCATTAGTGTCTAAGTGTCTATGCCTTAAAGCTATGAAAATGAATACATCACCCTTCTTAAATGGAAAATATTTTTAATTGAAAAAGAAAATAAAATACATGAATTTCGAATTTTAAATAAGTTTAATTATTTTGATGTGGTGGCAATACTTTTGTTTTTCTGAATGAATGCTTGAACAGTGCATATTTTTGAATTTGATTGTTCATGAATGTTAAAATTGTTGGCTCTTGAAAGAATGATAGAAAAGGAGAAATGTTATTTGATAATCTGAAAAATCATAAAATTGATTCTTGAAGCAAGAAAAAGCAGTGAAAAGCTTGCAAAAAAAAATATATATGCGAAAAAAAAGGAGAAAGAAAGAAAAAGAAAAACCAAGCAGAAAAAGGCAATAGCCCTTTAAACCAAAAGGCAAGGGTAAAATAAAAAGGATCCAAGGCTTTGAGCATCAGTGGATAGGAGGGCCCATAGGAATAAAATCCTGGCCTAAGCGGCTAAACCAAGCTGTCCCTAACCATGTGCTTGTGGCGTGAAGGTGTCAAGTAAAAACTTGAGACTGAGCGGTTAAAGTCATGGTCCAAAAGCAAAAAAGAGTGTGCTTAAGAGCTCTAGACACCTCTAATTGGGGACTCTAGCAAAGCTGAGTCACAATCTGAAAAGATTCACCCAGTTATGTGTCTGTGGCATTTATGTATCCGGTGGTAATACTAGAAAACAAAATGCTTTGGGTCACGGCCAAGACTCATAAAGTAGCTATGTTCAAGAATCAACATACTGAACTAGGAAAATCAATAACACCATCTGAATTCTGAGTTCCTATAGATGCCAATCATTCTGAACTTCAAAAGGATATAGTGAGATGCCGAAACTGTTCAGAAGCAGAAAGCTAATAGCCCCACTCATCTAATTAAGACTGATCTTCATAGATGTTTTTGGAATTCATTGTATATTCTATTCTTTTTATCCTATTTGATTTTCAGTTGCTTGGGGACAAGCAAAAATTTAAGTTTGGTGTTGTGATGAGCGGATAATTTATACGCTTTTTGGCATTGTTTTTAGTATGTTTTTAGTATATTTTAGTTAGTTTTTATTATGTTTTTATTAGTTTTTAAATAAAAATCACATTTCTAGACTTTACTATGAGTTTGTGTGTTTTTCTGTGATTTCAGGTATTTTCTGGTTGAAGTTGAGGGACCTGAGCAAAAATCTGATTCAGAGGCTGAAAAAGGACTGCAGATGCTGTTGGATTCTGACCTCCCTATACTCGAAGTGGATTTTCTGGAGCTACAGATACTCAATCGGCTTGCTCTTAATTGCGTTGGAAAGTAGACATCCTGGGCTTTCCAGCAATATATAATAGTCCATACTTTACCCAAGATTTGATGGGCCAAACTGGCGTTCAAAATCAGCATAGAAATTCTGGCGTCAAAACGCCAGAACTGGCATAAAAGCTGGAGTTAAACGCCCAAACTGGCACAAAAGCTGGCGTTTAACTCCAAGAAAAGTCTCTACACATGAAAACTTCAATGCTAAGCCCAAGCACACACCAAGTGGGCCCGGAAGAAGATTTCTGCATTAATTACTTATTTCTGTAACCCTAGGCTACTAGTTTTCTACAAATAGGACCTTTTGCTATTGTATTTGAGACACTTGATCATACTTTGATAGACCTTTTAACTTTTGGGGCTGGCCTCACGGACATGCCTAGACCCTTTTGTTCTTATGTATTTTCAACGGTAGAGTTTCTACACACCATAGATTAAGGTGTGGAGCTCTGCTGTTCCTCATGAATTAATGCAAAATACTATTGTTTTTCTATTCAACTCAAGCCTATTTCTGTTCTAAGATATCTATTCATTCTTCAACATGATGAATGTGATGATCCGTGACACTCATCACCATTCTCACCTATGAACGCGTGCCTGACCACCACTTCCGTTCTACATGCAATCAAGCTTGAATGTGTATCTCTTGGGTTTCTAATCTAAGATTAAAACCTTCGTGGTATAGGCTAGAATCACTGGCGGTCATTCTTGAGATCCGGAAAGTCTAAACCTTGTATGTGGTATTCCAAGTAGGATCTGGGAAGGGATGAGCTTCAAACTCGCGAGTGTTGGGCGTGTGACAGACGCAAAAGGATCAATGGATCCTATTCCAACATGATCGAGAACCGACAGATGATTAGCCGTGCGGTGACAGCGCATTTGGAACATTTTCACTGAGAGGACGGGAAGTAGCCATTGACAACGGTGATGCCTAACATAAAGCTTGCCATGGAAAGGAGTATGAATGATTGGATGGAGGCAATAGGAAAGCAGAGGTTCAGAGGGAACAAAGCATCTCCATACGCTTATCTGAAATTCCTACCAATGAATTACATAAGTATCTCTATCTTATTTTATGTTTTATTCATATTTTAATTGTCAATTCTCCATAACCATTTGAATCTGCCTGACTGAGATTTACAAGATGACCATAGCTTGCTTCAAGCTGACAATCTCTGTGGGATCGACCCTTACTCACGTAAGGTTTATTACTTGGACGACCCAGTGCACTTGCTGGTTAGTTGTGCGGAGTTGTGATAAAGAGTTGAGATTGTAATTGTGCGTACCAAGTTGTTGGCGCCATTGATGATCACAATTTCGTGCACCATTGAGCACGCTTTGGAACCTTAGGCCACGCTTTTAAAAGCATGGCCCATGACCATGAAGCCTTGGCATATGCATTAATGCTTATGCATGCACTAATGCTTATGTATGCATGAATTTAATTATTTATGCAATTCATGAACGCATTAGCATTATTTACTAAGGCCAATGCAAGCATGCACGTAATGCATTATGAATTAAAGCATGCATGCATACAATGAATTGGCAACGAAATTACTAAGTAAATTAAAGCATGCATTTCATTATTAATGCCGTTAAAGCCAATTAGCCAAAGAACATATCATGCTTTAACGTTAATGCATTAGCATTTAATTAATAAAACTAATGAAAGAATGAATGAACTCTTTATTAGTAATGTCCAATTGGCAAATCAAGCTAAGTAATTGGCATTACTAATAAAGACAATGAAAGTTGGGCAGCATTCAAAGTGAGCGTTCATTAAAGTGAGCATTACGCTCACTAAATTTAACTTTTTCGGGCATATTTGCCAATGAAGCAAGGCTAGGCAAGGAAGGCATGAACGTAGCGCTCAACAAGCCACGCACCAGGAACGTTCACTTAAGTGAACGTGAAGTTCACTCAATGAACGCTAGTGGAGGCAAGCGCTCAATCAAGAAGCCACGTTCAAAGAGTGAACGTAGCGTTCAAAGAGTGAACGCTAGGCAAGAAAAGCTTGGCAAAGGAAAACGCAATGCTAGTGAATGGGGCGCTCAAATTACTCAACGGAACGCTCCACTGGAGCATCACCAAGCCCACCCGGATCCACTTCTTCAAGGCCAAACCAAAAAGCTACAACTCTGGCTCAATTAATCCTAATTCAAGCCCATTGACACACCAAAGCAAGCAAAACCCATGGACATCACTCAAAGGCACAAGAAAAAGCTAGATTAGGAATTTCATTTAAATTGTAATTTGTTTTCAATTTCATTTTCATTTTGTAAAGCCTATATAAAGGCATCAATTTAATTTCATTAAGAAGGCTGGCTCTACTAGAGAGCAATAGGAGTAGGAGTAGGAGTAGAATAGAAAGCTCTTTTTGATACACTTTTATTTTCTGCACTCTCTACAATTCAGTTACATTGAATTCAATTTAGTTTATGCAATTTTCGTCTTCCTGCAATTCTGTTCTTCTGCACTTTCACCTTTTCATTTCCCTTGAGCTTGATTTACTTTTCTGCAAATTTACATTCTGCAACTTTATATTTGAGCTTGCCATGATCTGATTTACTCTTCCTGCAAGTTTAATTTTCTGCAATTGCTCTAAGTCATGATTTACTGTTTCATTTAATTTTCTGCACCCAATTCCCTTTACATTTACTGCAATTTACTTTTCTTGCTTTTTAAGCTTCTGCCAATTTAAGCTTCTGTTTAATTTACATTCTGCAATTTATAATTTCAGCAATTTCCTTTCTGTTGATTACATTTCACTTAATTCACCAATGCTAGCTTGACTATACTAATCACCTTACTAAAGTTTTTTGATCCATCAATCCCTGTGGGATCAACCTCACTCTTGTGAGTTATTACTACTTGATGCGACCCGGTACATTTTCTGGTGAGTTTGTGTGGAAATCTAATTTTTCCTCATCAAAGGGGTTTTCCCCAATTCACCAATCTTACCCGAAGTTGAATCCGAAGCATTATTTGAGGAAGAAACTAACTCTTCTCCCACTAAATCTATTGACATATCTTCCATTAATTTAGATACCGATACTATGGCCGCTCCTAGAAGAATCATTCTCAAGGAGGCGGGAGCTCGGATTTTACTCTCCAACCATTTCAAGCGCGTCATCCAAATTTGAATGCCGATTTTGAGCTAAAGACCTCATTGATTAATCTACTTCCTAAGTTTCATGGTCTACCCGCTCAAGATCCCATCAAGCACCTTAGATACTTTCAAACGGCTTGTTCAACTGCTAGGCGGTATGGTGCGGATGAGGTTGCCATTTGGTTATATGCCTTCCCATTTTCTCTTGAGGGAAGGGTAAAGGAGTGGTTCTACACTCAACCCGAAAATATTGTCACTAATTGGGATTTGCTTAGGAGGGAATTTTTGGACAAGTTTTTCCCACCAGAGGTCACGGATAGATTGAGGAAGGAAATCTCTTGCTTCATTCAAGGTGAATCAGAGACTCTCTATGAGTATTGGGAACGTTTTAGGAAGCTCCTTGATTCGTGCCCCCATCACATGATTGACGAGTTTGTTTTTATTAGTTACTTTTGCCAAGGCATGAAGGCTCAAGATAACGTCCTTTTGGATGCTTCGAGTAATGGCTCTATGACAAAGTACAAGACGGCGGCGGAAGCGTGGCAACTTATCACCGATCTAGCTGAATCTACCCAACATGCAAGGCAAAGGAATAATCATCCCAAGGCTATTGCAGAGGTTTCCTCTAGTACTGAGTCTGCCCTCACCAAGACTTTGGGAGAGATGACCAATATCCTCAAGCAGCTCTAACTCAATCAATAACAACCTCCACCTCCTCCACAACAACAATGTCAACAGTTAGTCCTTTAGAGAGTATGTGGGATTTGTGCTTGCTATTCTCACTATACCGATGAATGTCCACAACTCCAAGAGGACAACACCTTGGCGGCAACCAATGCTTATTACAACCGTCCAAATCAAGGGTACTATCAACAAGGAGGTAACTATAATCAAGGAGGTAACTACAACCAAGGAGGAAGAAATAATGGTGCAAACCAAAGGTGGAATAATAATTACCAACAAAATCGGTGTCAACAAAACCCTTCCTACCAACAACAAAACTAAGGTCAAAGGTACCAACTACCTCACCAAAGGCAAGCTCAAGTACCTCAACTCACCCAACCATGAGCCCCCCAAATTACCTACCCTCTTTCTTCCTCCAACCAAGATGAGACGCTTCGCTCTCTTATTCAAGGGCAAAAAGAGCTTCAAGCCACAGTTGCCTCTAGCATTACCGGTCTCACCTCTACCATCCAAGCCCTTCTATCCCGTATGGACCCACCTTCTACCTCCAATACTCAACCTTCAAGCTCTAGTGCACTTCCCTCTCAACCCTTATCCAACCCCAAGGGTGGAATTAATACCATTACCTTGAGGTCCGGAACTACACTACAACAGAGGAGTCCTGAGGAGCCAAGCTCAAGAGAAGTCTCTCAAGATGAAGATGTTATTGAGGTAGAAGATGTTAAAGACGAGGATGAGGTACAAGAGGCGGTTGAAGAAGACGTTGCTCAACTGAAGGATGAAGTTTCTAAGGAAGAAAATGTTTTGAAAGATGCTATCCCAATTCCTTTTCCACACCTAGCTAGGAAGACTAAAAAGCAAGTGGAGCTAGATCCCAAGATGGTAGATATATTCAAAAAGGTCGAGGTAACTATTCCCCTATTGATTCTATTCGCCAAGTTCCTAAGTATGCTAAGTTTCTAAAGGATTTGTGCATGAATAAGGAAAAGATTCATGATTTAGAAACTATTCCTTTGGATAGCTCAATTTCTGCTTTGATGGGTGTTATACCGGAGAAATGCGGTGATCCTAGTCCTTGTCTAGTTACTTGCACTATAGGTGGTATATAATTTGTTGATTGCATGTGTGACCTAGGTGCTTGTGTTAGCATTATGCCGTTATCTGTTTATGATGCATTGAAGCTTTCACTATTGAAAAGGTCGGCAACCCATTGTGTTTTGGCAGATAAAAGCATAATCTTGATGGTTGGCATTGTGGAAGATGTTTTAGTAAGCATTAAGGGGTTGACTTTTTCAATTGACTTCTATATTCTTGAGATGCCCCCTAATGACTCTGGAAGACCATCATCTATCTTGCTTGGGAGGCCATTCTTGAAAACCTCCTAGTTTAAGTTGGATACTTTTTCGGGTACCTACTCCTTTGAAATTGATGGAAGAGCAGTGAGTTTCAACCTTGATGAAGCTATGAAGTATCCACTGGAGGACCACTCTATCTTTCAGTGTAATATGATTGATGATATTGTGGCTGAAGTCCACCAGGATACAGTTGATGAGAAAAACATGGTTCAAGGTGCAAGTGTGGGGAAACCCCCTAAATATGATGAAGACACCTTGCCACCTCCAATGCTACCGGATAATCAAGTGCCAAGCCATGAGCCAAGTATGGAGTTGAAGCCACTTCCACCTCACCTGAGGTATGCTTATCTTGAAGGAAATCAAAAGCTCCCAGTGATCATTGCAAAAGAGCTTACTTCCCAACAAGAGGAGCGATTGCTTAATGTATTGCGAAGAAACAAGAAAGCTATTGGGTGGAGTTTGGCGGACATAGTTGGTATAAGCCCTCAAGTTTGTGAGCATCGCATTTTTCTAAAGGAGGAAGCCAAGCCTAGCCGTCAAGGCGGTTGAACCCCACAATTCTAGAAGTTGTGAAGAAAGAAGTGACCCGACTACTTGAGGCAGACATTATCTATCCAATCTCGGATAGTGAGTGGGTTAGCCCAGTAGAAGTGGTTCCGAAAAAGTCCGACATCACCATAGTCAAGAATGAGAATGGGGAACTCATGGCTACAAGAGTACAGAATTCGTGGAGAGTTTGCATCTACTACAGGCGCTTGAACTTGGCCACTCACAAGGATCACTATCCATTACCATTCATCGATCAAATGCTTTATCGCCTGTCAGGTAAATCCCATTATTTCTTTTTAGATGGCTATACCGGTTATTTTTAGATCCATATTGCTCTAGAAGACCAAGAGAAAGCTACTTTCACATGCCCCTTTGAAACATATGCATGCAAAAGGATGCCTTTTGGTTTATGTAATGCACCGGCTATGTTTCAAAGGTGCATGATGAGTATCTTTTTCGGATCTTCTTGAGTACTATATGGAAGTATTTATGCATGATTTTAGTGTTTATGGTGATTCTTTTGACCTTTGTTTGGATAATCATGCTAGAGTATTAGAAAGATATGCTAGTTCAAACTTTGTGCTTAATTTTGAAAAATGTCACTTTATGGTAAAGCAAGGTATTATTCTAGGTCAAGTTATTTCTAATACTGGTATATCTGTTGATCCTGCAAAGGTTGATGCTATTTCTGGTTTACCTTACCCTTTTTCTGTAAGGCAAGTCTGTTCTTTTCTTGGACATGCAGGTTTCTACCAGTGGTTTATTGGTGCAGAATTTATAACCCATAAACTAACCGGCAAGTGCACCGGGTCGTACCAAGAAGTACCTCAAGTAAATGAGGGTCAATCCCACGAGGATTGATGGATTAAGCAACAATGGTTAAGTAATTCACTTATTTAGAAAAATAGAAAAGAGTGTTAAGAGTTCAAATGCATCAAACAGTAATTCAGAGAATCACAAAACAAGCAGTAAATTGAGGTGAAATATATATGGAGAAAATAGTTAAGGTTTTAGAGATATCTATCTTCCGGATTGACTTTTCTTATTAACTATTTTAATTATGCAAGATTCAATTCATGGCAAACTATATGTGACTAAACCCTAATTCCTTAGACCTTTTTTGTCTCCTCTAACCTTCATCAACCGCCAATTCCTTGGTCACTTGATTCCAATTAGAGGGTTAAGTTCAATTCTAGTTTATATGCCACAAAAATCCTAATTACCCAAATATAAGAGGATTATATGTCACGTATCCCGTTAAGTCCAGATAATTAGAAATTTAGGAGAAATTTTTTTCAAGTAAAGAGCTTTTCCAAGTTATACAAGAACTCAATTAGAACAAGGGTCATACTTCCGTTCCACCCAAATTCATAAGATAAAGAACGAAAATAATTCTTGAAATTGAAATCAGTACATGAATTAAAATAGAAAAATAATAGTATCAATCCATACAATAGACAGAGCTCCTAACCTTAACAGAGGAGGTTTAGCTGCTCATGGTTCAGAGAGAAAATAAGGATTCTATAAAACTGTAAATTGCAGTATGAGGTAAAAGAGAAGAGAAGAGCCCAAAGGGCTGATTTTTTTCCCTTTTATATCTAATCCTAATTAATAAAAAATATATTTCCTAAAATTAAATAATATCTTTTTCTATTTTTAAATAAAATAAAGTTTAATCAAAATTGATATGTTAAAAATTAGATTTCTACATAGTTACTACCGACAAGTATACCGGGTCGTATCAAGTAATAAAACTCACTTAGAGTGAGGTCGATCCCACGAGGATTAAAGGATTAAGGAATCAATAGTGAATTGATTATTCTAGTTAGACGGTTCAGATTGGAGCGATAAGCAGACAGGAAATGTAAATGACTAGAAATTAAAAGAAAGCAATAAAGTGCAAGAAAAGTAAATGACATGAATATAAAGTCCTCGAAAGTAAAAGTGCAGGAAAGTAAAGTGCTGAAAAGCAAAGTACAAGGAAATAAATTGCTGGAAAGTAAATGACTGAAAGTAAAGATGGCAAACAAAAGGGATTGGAGATGTTGATTCCTCTTGAATCAATGGGTCTCACTCCTTCTCAATCATGTAAGATAGATCCATAGCGGACTGTGAGTAATTAAACCCCAATCTTTTGGTGATTTAATTTTCTCTTCACATAATCAATTGCCAATCTCTTGATCTAATTTGTCATGAGAAGAGGTGAAGTTCAATTTCTAATCCAAAAGCCACACAACCCTCAAGACCTCAACTCAAAGAGGTTACATCTCACATACCAACTATGAGTGTATTGATTAGAAGGATTATGAGACAAGAGCCTCAAACTGAATTCCATGATACATCTCTCGAGGCTCACATGAAATTCTAGTAGATCTAATCCCCTCTCGGCAGTAATTGGATCTATGAAGCACAAAGACTCTTTCTTAGATAAACAAACATGATTTCTAATCTCATACTACATAATTCCAAAGACCCCAATATTAGAGTGGTTATATGTCATGTACCAACTCTAAATAAAGAATCAACTTCATTATGCCAAGAGAGCTCAAACTGAAACCTATGATCCCTCCCTAGAGGTTCACAATAGGATTCTAATAGATCCAAGGATCTTTGAAGAACAGAACTCTCTTGCAAGGATTCTCATAGATATCCAAGTATAAAGATAGAATGAAGAAGAGAAGAAAAGAAAAACATCAATTCAATCAAAATTGAAATAGAGCTCCTTTCCCAATTGTAGTGGGAATTAAGTGGTCATTGCTCTCAGACAAGAACTAAATTGTAGAAAATTAAAGTGGATGATAATAAAGAGTAAGATTCAAGATTTTAAAACTGAAAGTGGAAATTAAGATTCATAAATAAAAATTACAAACTAAAAGCTAAACTACTCCTAAGGAAGAAAAGAAGAGAAAAAGGGAGAAGAGTGTATGAGGGGAGGGGTCCGAAGACCCACTCCCCCTGGAGTGCCAATTCACAGAATTTCAAATTGGTCTTCACTCGCTTCCCTTTCCTTCTAGAATCCAGCCTTTTTTTTATTCTATGAAACTAAGGCCTTTATATAGACTTTCCTAATTTACAAATTGATATGAAATTGAAAACAAATTACAATCAAATGAAAATTCCTATTCTAGATGCTTCTTGTGCCTTTGCTTGAGTAATGTTAATGGGCTTTGCTTGCTTGAAGTTTAAATGGACTTGGAGTGAAGTTAATTGAGCAGAAATGAGGCTTCCAGGCGAGCATAGCACTTTTCAGGAGAGCGGAGCGCTCTTGCACCGACGCGTACACGTCGCCCACGCGTACGCGTCACCCACGCGTACGCATCATTTAGCTTTTTGCACTTGTGATGCGTACGCGTCATCCACGCGTACATGTCGCCTTTAGCACTCTTGAGAAGAACGTAGCGCTTGCGCCAAGAGCGCTCTTCCACGTGTACACGTCAATCTTCAAAAATATACTTTCACGCGTACGCGTCGCCAGCTGATTTTTCCCACTTCCTCTCGCAAGCGCTCTTGGGTGAAGAACGTAACACTCTTGGGTGAAGTATGTAGCTTCTCCTGTGCGTATGCACATTGGGTCGTGCGTACGCACCCAAAAACAGAGCGTTCTTTGAGAAAAACGCAGCGCCAAGCTTCCTTGATTTAATCATGGGCCACGCTTTTAAAAGTGTGGCCTAAGGTTCCAAAAACATGCTCAAGCTTCAAAGTGTATCCAAAAATTATTCTTTTCTTTTTTTGAGCTTAATTTGTGTTTTTTGCTTTTTTTTTTTCCATAATTTTCTACAAAATAGATCAAAATTAAATATCTGAAAGTAATATATGATTTAAGCACAAAAATACTTAATAATTAAGCATGATTAATTAACTTTTAATGTGAAAAATCATAGAAAAACCTAACATGATGCGTAGGCATCAAGAATTAAATAAGGATATTCGTGGCTTTGCAATTTAGACGTGGAGACCATTTTGCTTCTTTGTGTTGGCACCTAACTTGGAGGGGAGTGGCGCCTAACTTGGCATTCCAGGCGCCTAACTTGGAGGAGGCAGCATCCAAGTGAGTGTTGTTGTTGTGTCTGGCGCCTAACTTGAGAAATCTCAAGTTAGGCACCACCTTGGCAGAATTCCATTAATGCTTTCCCATGTCCTGGCACCTAACTTGGTAAAACCCAAGTTAGGCGCCACTTGTGCAGCCTTGGATTCATGGATTATGTTGATCTTGGCGCCTAACTTCAGAAACCTCAAGTTAGGCGCCACCCTTGCTAAGTTGCTAGAGAAGAACTATGGACTATTATACAGCGTTGGAAATCTCTGGAAGTTAGCTTTCCAACTCCACAGGAAGCACATCAATTGGACCTCTGTAACTCGAGTTATTCAGGTTAGAGTGCAGGGAGGTCAGGGTTGACAGCATCATTCGCTTTCTTCTCTTTTTCTATAGAATCTCCATCAAATCCATCCAAATGCTACCTGAAATAAATAGAATTGCACATGACTCAAAGTAGCATCCATAGTTGCTGAAAGATAATTAATTCTCGATTAAACTCAACAATTTGAATACAAATTCACTAGGAAAAGATAGGAAAGATGCTCACGCATCACAACACCAAACTTGAATTGCTGTTTGTCCTCAAGCAACCAAAACTAATACAGGTTTCAGATGTGAATTTTCATGAGAAGTGAGAGTTCGATTAGGCTCATGTCTCTTCCGAAAGTGGGGTTTACCTACTGCAATCTTGAATAGTTTTGGCATCTCACTCTCCTTTGAATCAGAGCAATGTCACTGTCATTTGGAGTTAGAATCCGGATAATATTATGAATTCTCTAATATTTTATACTTCAGTTTAATCCTTGCACATAGAAAATTTCCTTTAATTCTCTTTTCTGTGGTGCTTTGCACCTTGAGCCTAGCTGTGACTTTAAATGTTTTGTCTCAAGCTTCACTTGACACAAAAACACCACAAGCACTTAACTGGGGAACTCTCTTTAAGTTCTAATTTTTCTTTCAGCTACTCCAAGACAGTGGTGCTTAAAGCCTTTGGCATACTCTGTTAGTTGCATTTGATCTCGACTCTTAGTGTTCTGTCTGAAGGCTTACTTGACACATTCACACCACAAGCATATGACTAGGGAAACAACTCTTTGAGCTTTTAATCACGTCTGACCTCCCTAGTCATTGATGCTCAGAGCCTTGGACCTTGCTTTTTATTTTTCTTTTGCTGTTTCTTTTGCTTCAAGGATTAAGCTTTCACTAACTTCAGAGAATTCATAATAGTTCTCTAGATTCCTGTTCGTTATACATCAACATCCTTTGATTCAAATTTAAATATGCACGGTTTATGTCATGCATTCAGAATCACAAAGAATACCACCACATTTAAGTAAATAAGACTACTCTTTGTTATAAACTCTATTTCTCATGCAATACATCTTTTTCTTCTTTTTCTTTTGGATTCAAGCTCAGCGAGTAATACATGAGACACTTTTCAGAATTAAAAGCAAATAACAGAATAAAAATAACAAATTAAACTAGAACCTAGGAATTGAAATGGCAAAGGATCATGCAATAACTAAGACAAAACAACAGAAAACAAGAACATAACATAGTAATGGCAAAATAATATAGGAAGTGAAAGGAACTAAGCCACCTCAATCTCCATGGTGGGGATCTCTATCCTCTAGCTATGATCCATTTGGTCCTCTCAGGCAGCTATAATCCTGTCTTAGTTGAGAAATCTCCTGACGCTGAGAGTCCTGAGCAGCTCTCATCTGATCAATGGTAGTGGTGAAATACTCCCAACAGTTGTTCTGTGTCACCCTCATCTCCTCAATAGATTCAGTATACTACTGTTAGCGGCTATCCTGCGTGATCCTAATCTGCTCAATGGAGGATGTGAGCTGCTGCCAGTATTCTTGAGGCGGGAAGTAGTATCCCTGAGGTAGTGGTGGCTGATCCTGCTGAGTTTCTTCCTCAATCTGCTCTTCTCTGTGGACCCTGTGCTGTTCCCTGTGAGTCTCCATGGTCTTCTTTGTGATTGGTCTCTCAACAGGAATGGGGAAATCATTCTCCACCTTTACCCCTGCTGCTTCACGCAGGCAGTAAATCAGATGTGGGAATCCGAGCCTAGCCTTCTTAAGAGGCTTAGAGGCAATGTTGTATATCTGTTCTGGAATAATTTCCTCTACGTCTACCACTTCTCCTTTCATGATACTGTAAATCATGATAGCCGGTCCATAGTACATTCGGACCGGTTGCTAGTAGGCATGATAGACCTTCGGATGAAGTCCAACCATCCTCTAGCTAAAGGAATGAGGTCAGTGCTCTTTAAGTGGTTCGACTTTCCTTCTGCACTTATCATCCACTAAGAATCCAGAATACATAACTCTTCAATAACTCGATCCAGTTCTGGGTCTCTATGCATCCTCTCACTATAACGGGCAGTTAGCTGAGGTGGACGCAGCAGATGAAGGGCCTGTCAGACGCTTCTTTGGCTAAAATCAATGACCTTGCCTCTCACATAACTCTGATAATTCTTCTCATTGACTCTCTCAACGTTCTTGTACATGACCCAGAGGTTTCCATAAAACTCTTGGACCATTAATTGTCCAACCTCCGTGTCTAGGTTGCACAGAAAATTCCACCCTCTTCTCTCAATTTCAAATTAAATTTCCAGATATTCATCCGGTTTTAGTACAAATGTCACTTCCAGAGTCACAACCCTCTTGTAAGTATGATCATAAAAATATTCTTCATGAAGCTTGGATCGGAACCTGTGTGTATCATGGAACTGGTGGCTGGCTCTTTACCTTTCCTTTTCTTTGAAGGTGTACTAGTTTTGGGTGCCATTACAGAAAACAGAGAAAATAAACAAGCAAAGCGACAACACCAAACTTAAAACTTTTGCTCATCCCCGAGCAAATTAGAGAAATACAAAGGGGAAGAAAGAGAGGGTGAAATAAGAAAGTGAAAAAGAAAAAAAGAAAATAAAAAATTAATGCTAAAATTTTTCTTTTTTGTTTGTTGTTTTTTTGTTTTTTGTTTTAGGATTAAATAAAGAAAGACAGAAGAAGATTAAAGATGAGGGGAGGGGGGCACGAGGGAATGTAGGGGTCGGGGTTGGAGGGTTGTGGGTTGTTGTTGGTTGAGAGGGGAAGGGGCTTGTGTTGTGACGAGGGAAGGGGGGAGGTCTTTTGTGTCTATAGAAGGGTGGTTGAAGTGTGTTGATGTGTGGGTTGAAGTGGGAAGGAGGGGGGTTTATATAGAGGGTTTGAAGGGGACATGTGTCACGGATTGAAGTTGGGAGAGGGGGGAATCTTTGGGGAAGGGTGATGAAGGGGGTTTGGCGCCTAACTTGGCAAGAACGGCGCCTAACTTCATATGTTTCCCTTACTCAGTGCCTAACTTCAACCCATTGGCGCCTAACTTGATGCCTTCACTCTTCACAGTGCCTAACTTCAACAATTAGGCACCTAACTTAATGTTCCCACTCCTCATAGTGCTTCACTTTAGATTTCTTGCACCTAACTTCCCTTGGGCACTCAACCTCATGGCGCCTAACTTCAACTCCAACGGTGCCTAACTTGAGAGGGCCCGAATGGAATGGAATTTTTCTCCTTGGTTTGGCGCCTAACTTGGCATTCCTGGCACCTAACTTCAAGTGTCCCGAAGTGAATGCTCTTCTAATGCTTGATGTGGCACCTAACTTCAAGGTGCCCGAAGGGAATGGAATTTCAATGCTTGATGTGGCACCTAACTTGAGATTTTGGAGTTAGGCGCCTCCCTTCCCGAGAGTGACACAAATCTTGTACGCAGCGTTGACGCCTAACTTGAGATTTTGAAGTTAGGCGTCACCCAATCCGAATCAATATGCTCCAGGGTGTCCGAAAGTCTATCTTTAGGTACCTGTTTTTGTTCTAATTATTCTGCATGATCCAAACACACATAAAACAAAGGAAAAATAGTAGAAACTTAATGAAAACCAAAGAAATAACAAAATCAAAGCAACAGAAATCAAACTAAGGATACGAAAATATCGGGTTGCCTCCTGACAAGCGCTTCTTTAATGTCACTAGCTTGACGGTTATTTCTGCTAGTTTAGCAGATGAGCGGACCTTTGGCGATGAACCTCGCCTCCAAGATAGTGCTTTAACCTTTGGCCATTAACTGTAAAATTTCTGTCAGAATTCTCTTCCTGAATTTCCACATGACCATACGGTGATGCTCTAGTAACCACAAACGGTCCTGACCATCAGAATTTTAGCTTTCCGGGAAAAAGTTTGACCCTTGAATTAAATAGAAGCACCTTCTGACCTGGCTCAAAGACTCTAATGGAAATCTTCTTGCCATGCCATATCTTAGTTCTCTCCTTATAGAGCTTGGCATTCTTATAGGCCGAATATCTGAATTCATCAAGCTCATTCAACTGAAGCATTCTCTTTATTCTTGCAGCTTGAGCATCAAAGTTCAAAAACTTGATTGCCCAGTAAGCTCTATGCTCCAGCTCAACTGGCAAGTGACAGGCTTTACCGTAGACCAACTGATAAGGGATGCCAATAGGAGTCTTATAAGCTGTCTGGTATGCCCAGAGGGCATCATCAAACTTCCTAGACCAGTCCTTTCTTGAGATACTGACAGTCTTCTCCAGAATCCTCTTGAGTTCTCTGTTAGAAACCTCAACCTGTCCACTTGTCTGAGGGTGATAGGGGGTTGCCACTTTATAATGGACTCCAAACCTCTGCAGAAGTGAGTCCAGCTGTCTATTACAGAAGTGACTTCCACCATCACTAATGAGTGTCCTTGGAACACCAAACCGGCTAAAAAAATATATTTGAAGAAAGCTCATCACTACTTTGGCATCATTAGTGGGCAGAGCCACAAGTACTTGGACACATAATCAACTGCCACCAAGATATAATTGTTGGAATATGAGGGTGGAAAAGGTCCCATGAAGTCAAGACCCCACACATCAAACAACTCAATCTCAAGAATCCCCTGCTGTGGTATCTCATGGTTGGCAGGGAGATTCTTAGCTCTTTCACATCTGTCACAGTTCTTCACAAATGCTCTTGAGTCCCAGAAAAGAGTCGGCCAGTAAAAACCGCTCTGAAAGACCTTTGTAGCTGTCCTTTCACTACCAAAGTGGCCTCCATAATTAGAGCCATGACAGTGCCAAAGAATCTACTGTGTTTTCTCATCTGGAATACATCTCCGGATTATCATCTGAGCATCTTCTAAAAAGGTATGGTTCCTCCCAAAAGTAGTACTTTGCATCATTCAGTAGCTTCTTCACTTGTTGTTTACTATACTCCTTTGGAATGAAATTCATGGCTTTATAATTTGTAATGTCTGTAAACTATGGAGCCAGCTAAATGAGGAATAGTTGCTCATCCATAAATATCTCAGTCACAGCTGTGGGTGGTTACACGCCCTCCTCAGGTTCAATCCTGAAAAGGTGGTTAGCTACTTGATTTTCTGACCCTTTCTTGTCTTTGATCTCAATATCAAACTCCTAAAGGAGTAGCACCCATCTGATTAATCTTGGTTTAGAATCCTGTTTGGTTAGAAGGTACTTTAAAGCAGCATGATCAGTATAAACAATAATCTTAGAACCAATTAAATAGGACCTAAACTTATCAATAGCATACACAATAGCTAATAATTCTGTTTCTGTAGATGTGTAATTCTTCTGAGCATCATTTAACACACGACTAGCATAGTAAATGACATGTATAAGCTTGCCATGCCTCAATCCTAAAACAGCTCCGATAGTAAAATCACTAGCATCACACATTAATTCAAATAGCAAATCCCAGTCAGGGGGAGCTATGATGGGAGCAGATGTAAGGTTTGCTTTTAGTGTTTCAAAAGCATGCAGACATTTAGTGTCAAATACAAAAGGAACATTAGAAACTAGTAGGTGGCTCAATGGTTTAGCAATCTTAGAAAAATCCTTTATAAATCTTCTATAAAATCCTGCATGACCCAAGAAACTCCAGACTGCCTTAACATTAGATGGTGGTGGTAATTTTTCAATTACCTCTACCTTGGCTCTATCAACCTCAATCCCTTTGTTTGAAATTTAGTGTCCAAGAACAATACCTTCTGTAACCATAAAATAATATTTTTCCCAATTTAAAATAAGGTTTGATTCTTGACAATGTTTCAAGACCAGAGACAAATGCTTAAGGCAGGATTCAAAGGAATTACCAAAAACAAAAAAATCATCCATAAATACCTCAATAAGCTTTTCAACCATATCAGAAAAAATTGAAAGCATACACCTCTGAAAAGTTGCTGGGGAATTACAGAGTCCAAATGGCATTCTCCTGTAAGCAAATACTCCAAAAGGACATGTGAATGCCGTATTCTCTTGATCTTAAGGGTCCACTGCAATTTGGTTATATCCAGAATATCCATCTAGAAAATAATAAAAAGCATAACCAGCTAACCTCTCAAGCATCTGATCAATGAAAGGTAGAGGGAAGTGATCCTTCCTTGTAGCAGTGTTGAGCCTCCTGTAGTCTATGCACATTCTCCATCCTGTGACGGTTCTTGTTGGAATTAGCTCATTCTTTTTATTCTTGATCACTGTCATCCCTCCTTTCTTGGGAACTACCTGCACAGGACTCACCCAAGGGCTATCAGAAATAAGGTATATAATGCGGGCTTTCCATAGTTTCATTACCTCTTTTTGGACCACCTCTTTCATAGTTGGATTGAGTCTCCTTTGTGGTTGCACAACCGGTTTAGCATCATCTTCAAGAAGGATCTTGTGCATACACTTAGTTGGACTAATCCCCTTTAAATCACCAATGGTCCACCCAAGAGCTGTTTTATGGCTTTTGAGCACTATAATAAGCACCTCTTCCTCACCAGGTTTCAAGGAAGAGCTAATAATCACTGGATATGAATCATTTTCACCTAGGAACACATATTTCAAAGAAGGAGGCAAAGGCTTTTTAGCTCAAGCTTGGGGACTTCTTCCTCCACCTTAGGCGTGTTCACCATGTTCTTTTGGGGTGGTGAATCATCAATCTCAAGTAGTTCATACTCAGAGAGAGGATCTAGAATATCATCAAGTACCTCAGTTTCAAGTATCTCTTGAATAAGTGGTTCAATAACATCAACTCTCATACACCCTTTAGAATCATTAGGGTGTTTGATGGCTTCAAATACATTAAGGACCACTTGTTCTTTATTGACCCTCAGGGTTAATTCACCCTTTTGCACATCAATCAGAGCTCTACCTGTAGCTAAAAAGGGTCTTCCAAGAATAATAGAGGACTTTTTATCCTCTTCCATATCCAATATAACAAAATCAGCAGGAAAAATAAATGGCCCCACTTTCACAAGTAAATCCTCAACAACCCTCATAGGAAATTTAATAGAAAGATTAGGAACTGGAAGAAAAATATGAGTGGGTTTTATCTCCTCAATTTGGAGCTTTTTCATAACTGAAAGTGGCATGAGATTGATGCTAGCTCTAAGATCACACAAAGCTCTCTGAATAGTGACATCTCCAATGGTGCATGGAATTACAAAGCTCCCTGGATCCTGCATCTTCTCAGGAAGGTTATGTTGAATAATAGCACTGCATTCCTTAGTTAACACTACTGTCTCTTTTTCTTTCCAATTCCTCTTGTTAGTCAACAGTTCTTTCATGAATTTAGCATAGAGAGGCATTTTCTCAAGAGTCTCAGCAAAAGGAATGTTGATCTGAAGCTTCTTGAAGACTTCTAAAAATCTAGAAAATTACTTGTCTTTGGAAGCCTTTTGAAGTCTCTGAGGATATGGTATTTTAGGCTTGTACTTAGGAACCTTTGGCAATGTAGGATGAGTATCAAGAGAGACTGGAAATGGGTTATCTGCACGCCTAGGAGGGACATGCTCCACCTCTTCTCTCTTCTCCTCTGGAGCTTCTTTTTCAACTAGCTCCTCATTGACCTTAGTCTCAGAACTAGCTACTTTACCACTTATCAATTGAATGGCCTTGCAGTATTCTCTTGGGTTCACCATTCTATCACCAGAAAATACACTTGGAGGCCTCTCAGGTATTTGCTTGCTCAACTAGCATACCTGTACCTCCAAGTTTCTGAGGGAAGCTCTAGTTTTCTACATAAAATGATTCAATACTGCTTCCATATCAGTGTTCTTCTGGGGCTGAAAATTTGCTTGCTGAGGTAGTTGTTGATGATGAGACTGAAACTGGTGGTTATTATGATTATTCTGCTAAAAACTGCCCTGAGAATTATTGTTATAATTCTGTGATCCCTGAGCTTGCCCTCTTTACCCGAAATTTGGGTGATTTCTCCACGCCTGATTATAGGTCTTAGAGTATGGATCATTATTGGGTTTTTAGGAGTATTCCCCATGTAATTGACCTGTTCAGAAGAAGATTGAGCATAATCATAATTCTCACCTTGCATAGAGCTACCAGTCATGTCATAAGGGGCCTCTTAAGGTGCATTCTGAGTGTTGACAGCTAAAACATGCATCCCACTCAATTGTTGAGTAATCAAATTCATCTTCTGAGACAAAATTTTGTTCTGAGCAAGAAGAGCATCAAAAGCTTCTACTTTCAAGACGCTTGATGATCGGATAATTTATACGCTTTTTGGCATTGTTTTTACATAGTTTTTAGTATGATTTAGTTAGTTTTTAGTATATTTTTATTAGTTTTAAATAAAAATCACATTTCTGGACTTTACTATGAGTTTGTGTGTTTTTTTGTGATTTCAGATATTTTCTGGCTGAAATTTAGGGACTTGAGCAAAAATCAGATTTCAGATATTTTCTGTGATTTCAGATATTTTCTGTGTTTTTCTATTCAATTCAAGCTTATTCCGATTCTAAGATATTCATTCGCACCTCAATATGAATGTGATGATCGTGACAGTCATCATCATTCCCAACTATAAACGCATGCCTGACAACCACTTCTGTTCTACCTTAGATTGAATGGGTATCTCTGGGATTCCTTAATCAGAATCTTCGTGGTATAAGTTTGAATCCGTGGACGGCCATTCTTGAGATTCGGAAAGTCTAAACCTTGTCTGTGGTATTCCGAGTAGGATCTGGGAAGGGATGGCTGCGACGAGCTTCAAACTCGCGAATGCTGGGTGTAGTGACAGACGCAAAAGGATCAATAGATCCTATTCCAGTATGATCGAGAACCGACAGATGATTAGCCATGCAGTGACAGCGCATTGGACCATTTTCACTAAGAGGACAGGATGTAGCCATTGACAACGGTGATGCCTAACATACAGCTTGCCATAGAAAGGAGTATGAATGATTGGATGAAGACAATAGGAAAGCAGAAGTTCAAGAGGAACGAATGCATCTCTATACGCTTATCTGAAATTCTTACCAATGAATTACATAAGTATCACTATCTTTATTTTTTATTTATCTTTTAATTATTAAATCTCTATAATCAATTGAATCTGCCTGACTAAGATTTACAAGGTGACCATAGCTTGCTTCAAGCCGACAATCTCCGTGGGATCGACCCTTACTCACGTAAGGTTGATTACTTGGACGACCCAGTGCACTTGCTGGTTAGTTGTGCGAAGTTGTGACAAAGAACTAAGATTATGAATGTGCGTATTGAGTTTTCAGTGCTGTTACCAAGGAATGAACCGTCACGATTTCCTCTCACCAAGTTTTTGGCGCCGTTGCCGGGGATTGTTCGAGTTGGGACAACTGACGGTTCATCTTATTGCTCAGATTAGGTAATTTTATTTTAATTTTAAGATTTTTATTTCTTATTTTCGAAAAATACAAAAAAAAAATTTTTTCTTCTTTTTCGTAATTCCCAAAATAATTTTCAAAAAAATTCAATAAAATCATAAAAACCAAAAATTTGATGTTTCTTGTTTGAGTCTTGTGTCAAATTGTAAGTTTGGTGTCAATTGCATATTTTTCAAACTTTCTTGCATTTTTCGAAAATTCATGCATTGCATTCTTCATGATCTTCAAGTTGTTCTTGATGAATCCTCTTGTTTGATCTTCATATTTTCTTGTTGTGTGTTGCATCTTGTTTTTCATATGCATTCTTGCATTCATAGTGTCTAAAAAGTAAAAATTTCTAAGTTTGGTGTCTTGCATGTTTCTTTTCTTGAAGATTTTCTAAAAATACATACTTGATGTTCATCATGATCTTCAAAGTGTTCTTGGTGTTCATCTTTGCATTCAAAGTGTTCTTGCATGTTTCCTTTGTTTTGATCCAAAATTTTTGTGTCTTGAGTCTTTTTGATGTTTTTCTCTTTCCTTATTAAAATTCAAAAATAAAAAAAATATCTTTTCCTTATCTCACTCATAATTTTCGAAAATTTGATTTGATTTAGTCAAAAGTTTTAAAAATTTAATTGTTTCTTATGAGTCAAATCAAATTTTCAATTTAAAAATTCTATCTTTTTCAATTCTTTTTCAAAAATAAAATCTTTTTCACTTTTTCTTTCATAAATTTTGAAACTTTCAAAATTATTTTTAAAATCTTTTTCTTATTTTTATTTCATATTTTCGAAATTAATGCTAACAATTAATGTGATTGATTCAAAATTTTTAAGTTTGTTACTTGCCTAGTAAGAAAGGTTCAATCTTTAAACTCTAGACTCATATCTTTTTAGTTTCTTGTTAGTCAAGTAATCAACTTTAATTTCAAAATCAAATCTTTTTAAATTTCTTTTTCAAATCTTTTTTTTAATTTAAGTTTCAATCACATCTTTTTCAAAATTTAAATTCAAAATCTTTTCTATTTTTTTATCTCTATAAAATTTGATTTTCAAATCTTTTTCAATTAACCACTTAACTTTTTGTTTGATTCTTATCTTTTTCAAAACTACCTAACTAACTCTCTCTCTCTTTAATTTTCGAAAATCCCTTCCCTCTTTTTCAAAATTCCTTTTTAATTAACTAATTGTTTTAAAATTTTAATTTAATTTAATTTCAATTTTAATTTTCGAATTTTAACTTTAATTTTTAAATATTTTTATTTTATTTTGTTTAATTTTTGAAAATTCTTTTCTCTCATCTCCTTCTAATTATTTTATTTATCTACTAACACTCCTCTTTTTCTTAAAAATTCGAACCCTCTCCATCTTTCTGTGTTCGAATTTCTTTTCTTCTACTCACATAAAGGAATCTCTATACTGTAACATAGAGGATTCCAAATTTTCTTTTCTGTTTTCTTCTTTTTCATATGAGCAGGAACAATGATAAGAACATTCTTGTTGAGGCTGATCCTGAACCTGAAAGGACTCTGAAGAGGAAGCTAAGGGAAGCTAGAGCACAACTTTCTGGAGAAAATCTGACAGAAATTTTCGAAAAAGAAGGAGACATGGCCGAAAATAATAACAATGCAAGGAAGATGCTTGGTGACTTTATTGCACCAAATTCCAATTTACATGGAAGAAGCATCTCAATCCCTGCCATTGGAGCAAACAATTTTGAGCTGAAACCTTAATTAGTTTCTCTGATGCAACAGAATTGCAAGTTTTATGGACTTCCATCAGAAGATCCTTTTCAGTTCTTAACTGAATTCTTGTAGATCTGTGATACTGTTAAGACCAATGGGGTTGATCCCGAGGTCTACAGGCTTATGCTTTTCCCATTTGCTGTAAGAGACAGAGCTAGAATATGGTTGGACTCTCAACCTAAAGATAGCCTGAACTCTTGGGATAAGCTGGTCATAGCTTTCTTAGCCAAGTTCTTTCCTCCTCAAAAGCTTAGCAAGCTTAGAGTGGATGTCTAAACTTTCAGACAAAAGAAAGGTGAATCCCTCTATGAAGCTTGGGAGAGATACAAGGAACGAACCAAAAAGTGTCCTTCTGACATGCTTTCAGAATGGACCATCCTGGATATATTCTATGATGGTCTGTCTGAATTATCGAAGATGTCATTGGACCATTCTGCAGGTGGATCCATTCACCTAAAGAAAACACCTGCAGAAGCTCAAGAACTCATTGACATGGCTGCAAATAACCAGTTTATGTACACTTCTGAAAAGAATCCTGTGAGTAATGGGACGCCTCAGAGGAATGGAGTTCTTGAAATTGATACTCTGAATGCCATATTGGCTTAGAATAAAATATTGACTCAGCAAGTCAATATGATCTCTCAGAGTCTGAATGGATTAAAGGAATCATCCAACAGTACTAAAGAGGCATCTTCTGAGGAAGAAGCTTATGATCTTGAGAACCCTGCAATAGCAGAGGTGAATTACATGGGTGAACCTTATGGAAATACCTATAATCCCTCATGGAGAAATCATCCAAATTTCTCATGGAAGGATCAACAAAAGCCTCAACAAGGCTTTAATAATGGTGGAAGAAACAGGTTTAGCAATAGCAAGCCTTTTCCATCATCCACTCAGCAACAGACAGAGAATTCTGAGCAGAATCCATCTAGCTTAGCAAATATAGTCTCTGATCAATCTAAGGCCACTGCGAGTTTTATGAATGAAACAAGGTCTTCCATTAGAAATTTGGAGGCACAAGTGGGCCAGCTGAGTAAAAGAGTCACTGAAACTCCTCCTAGTACTCTCCCAAGCAATACAGAAGAGAATCCAAAGAGAGAGTGCAAGGCCATTGATTTGACCATCATGGCCGAACCTACAAGGGAAGAGGAGGACGTGAATCCTAGTGAGGAAGACCTCCTGGGACGTCCAGTGACCAATAAGGAGTTCCCCTTTGAGGAACCAAAGGAATCTGAGGCTCCATTAGAGACCATAGAGATTCCATTGAACTTCCTTCTGCCCTTCATGAGCTCTGATGAGTATTCTTCCTCTGAAGAGGATGAAGACATTACTGAAGAGCAAGTTGCTAAATACCTTGGTGCAATCATGAAGCTGAATGCCAAATTATTTGGTAATGAGACTTGGGAAGATGAACCTCCCTTGCTCACCAATGAACTAAATGCATTGGATAGGCAGAAATTACCTCAAAAGAAACAGGATCCTGGTAAATTCCTAATTCCCTGCAAAATAGGCACCATGACCTTTGAGAAGGCTCTGTGTGACCTGGGGTCAGGAATAAACTTAATGCCACTCTCTGTAATAGAGAAACTTGGGATCTTTGAGGTGCAAGCTGCCAGAATCTCATTAGAGATAGCAGACAACTCAAGAAAATAGGCTTATGGACTAGTAGAGGACGTGTTAGTAAAGGTTGAAGGCCTTTACATCCCTGCTGATTTCATAATCCTAGACACTGGGAAGGATGAGGATGAATCCATCATCCTTGGAAGACCCTTCCTAGCCATAGCAAGAGCTGTGATTGATGTGGACAGAGGAGAGTTGGTCCTTCAACTGAATGAGGACAACCTTGTATTTAAAACTCAAGGATCTCCTTCTGTAACCATGGAGAGGAAGCATGAAAAGCTTCTCTCACTGCAGAGTCAACCAAAGCCCCCCATAGTCAAACTCTAAGTTTGGTGTTGGGAGGCCACAACCAAACACTAAGTTTGGTGTTGAACCCCCACATTCAAACTCCAAGTTTGGTGTTGGGAGGTTCCAACCTTGCTCTGATTATCTGTGAGGCTCCATGAGAGCTCACTGTCAAGCTATTGACATTAAAGAAGCACTTGTTGGGAGGCAACCCAATGTTATCTAATTATATTTATTTATTTTTTATTGTTATTTTATGTTTTCTTTAGGTTGATGATCATGTGAAGTCACAAAAACTACTGAAAAATAAAAAACAGAATGAAAAACAGCATTGAAAATAGCACACCCTGGAGGAGAGCAGTCTGGCGTTTAAACGCCAGAAACAAGCATCTGTCTGGCGTTTAACGCCAGAAACAGGAACCAAGCTGGCATTTAACGCCAGAAACAAGCATCTACCTGGCGTTAAACGCCAGAAACAAGCTATATTTGGGCGTTTAACGCCAGAAACAGGAAGCAGTGTGGCGTTAAATGCTAGGATTGCACAGCAAGGGCGTTTTACACGCCTAATTGGAGCAGGGATGTTAAGTCCTTGACCCCACTTGATCTGTGGACCCCACAAGATTCCCTCAGGATCTGTGGACCCCACATTTTCTTCTCTCCTCTTCACACCTTTTCATAACTCTCTTCCCTAAATACCCTTCACCAATCACCTCAATCACTCTTTCCCATCACCTCTTCACCACTCACATCCATCCTCTCTTCCCCATAAACCCCACCTACCTTCAAAATTCAAATTAATTTCCCTCCCCAACCCAACCTTAATGGCCGAACCCTACACCCCCCATCACTCCTATATAAACCCCTCACTCCTTCCTCATTTTCACAAAACACAACCCTTTCTTCTTCTCCTTGGCCGAATACATCTTCTTTCCCCATCTCCTCCATTCTTCTTCTTCTTCTACTACTTTCTTTCTTCTTTTGCTCGGGGATGAGCAAACATTTTAAGTTTGGTGTGGTAAAAGCATAGCTTTTTATTTTTCCATAACCATTTATGGCACCTAAGGCCAGAGAAACCTCTAGAAAGAGGAAAGGGAAGGAAATTGCTTCCACCTCTGAGTCATGGGAGATGGAGAGATTCATATCAAAGGTCCATCAAGACCACTTCTATGAAGTTGTGGCCAAGAAGAAAGTGATCCCTGAGGTTCCTTTCAAGCTCAAAAAGAATGAGTATCCGGATATCTAACTTGAGATCCAAAGAAGAGGTTGGGAAGTTCTCACCAACCCCATTCAACAAGTCGGGATCCTAATGGTTCAAGAGTTTTATGCAAATGCATGGATCACTAGGAACCATGATCAAAGTGTGAACCCGAATCCAAAGTATTGGCTTACCATGGTTCGGGGGAAATACTTAGATTTCAGTCCGGAAAATGTAAGGCTGGTGTTCAACTTGCCAATGATGGAAGGGAACGCACGCCCCTACACAAGAAGGGTCAACTTTGATCAAAGGTTGGACCAAGTCCTCATAGACATATGTGAGGAAGGAGCTCAATGGAAAATTGACTCAAGAGGCAAGCCGATTCAATTAAGAAGGCATGACCTTAAACCAGTGGCTAGGGGATGGCTGGAGTTCATTCATCGCTCAATCATTCCTACTAGTAACCGGTCTGAAGTTACTATAGACCGGGCCATCATGATCCATAGTATCATGATTGGAGAGGAGGTGGAAGTTCATGAGATTATACCTCAAGAACTTTACAATGTGGCTGACAAGTCCTCCACTTGGGCAAGGTTAGCCTTTCCTCACCTCATATGCCACCTCTGCAATTCGGCTGGAATTGACATAGAGGGAGACATCCTCATTGAAGAGGACAAGCCCATCACTAAGAAAAGGATGGAGCAAGCAAGAGATCATGGACCTCAGCAAGAGCATGAGGAAATTCCCCACCATGAAATCCCTGAGATGCCTCAGGGGATGCACCTTCCTCCACAAAACTATTGGGAGCAAATCAACACCTCCCTAGGAGAATTAAGTTCCAACAGGGGACAACTAAGGGTGGAGCACCAAGAACACTCCATCATCCTCCATGAGATTAGAGAAGATCAAAGAGCTTTGAGGGAGGAGCAACAAAGGCAAGGAAGAGACATAGAGGAGCTCAAAAGCACCATTGGTTCTTCAAGAAGAGGAAGACACTACCCTCACTAAGGTGGACTCATTCCTTAATCTCCTTGTCTATTTATTTTACTGTTTTTCGATTTTTGATCTTTATGTTTTATTTATGTTTGTGTCTTTACTATATGATCACTAGTGTCTAAGTGTCTATGCCTTAAAGTTATGAATATGAATCCATCACCTCTCTTAAATGAAAAAAATATTCTTAAAACAAAAGAACAAGAAGTACATGGTTTCGAATTCATCCTTGAAACTAGTTTAATTATTTTGATGTGGTGACAATACTTTTTGTTTTCTGAATGAACGCTTGAACAGTGCATATGTCTTTTGAAGTTGTTGTTTATGAATGTTAAATATGTTGGATCTTGAAAGAATGATGAAAAGGAGAAATGTTATTTGATAATCTGAAAAATCATAAAAATGATTCTTGAAGCAAGAAAAAGCAGTGAATACAAAAGTTTGCAGAAAAAAAATAGCAAAAAAAAAAAGCAAGCAGAAAAAGCCAAAAGCTCTTTAAACCAAAAGGCAAGAGCAAAAAGCCAATAGCCCTTAAAACCAAAAGGCAAGGGTAATAAAAAGGATCCAAGGCTTTGAGCATCAGTGGATAGGAGGGCCTAAAGGAATAAAATCCTGGCCTAAGCGGCTAAACCAAGCTATCCCTAACCATGTGCTTGTGGCGTGAATGTGTCAAGTGAAAACTTGAGACTGAGTGGTTAAAGTCGAGGTCCAAAGCAAAAAAAGAGTGTGCTTACGAACCCTGGACACCTCTAATTGGGAACTTTAGCAAAGCTGAGTCACAATCTGAAAAGGTTCACCCAGTTATGTGTCTGTGGCATTTATGTATCCGGTGGTAATACTGGAAAACAAAGTGCTTAGGGCCACGGCCAAGACTCATAAAGTAGCTGTGTTCAAGAATCAACATACTGAACTAGGAGAATCAATAACACTATCTGAGCTCTGAGTTCCTATAGATGCCAATCATTCTGAACTTCAATGGATAAAGTGAGATGCCAAAACTATTCAAGAGGCAAAAAGCTACAAGTCCCGCTCATCTGATTGGAACTAAGCTTCATTGATATATTGGAATTTATAGTATATTCTCTTCTTTTTATCCTATTTGATTTTTAGTTGCTTGGGGACAAGCAACAATTTAAGTTTGGTGTTGTGATGAGCGGATAATTTATACGCTTTTTGGCATTGTTTTTACATAGTTTTTAGTATGATTTAGTTAGTTTTTGGTATATTTTTATTAGATTTTAAATAAAAATCACATTTCTAGACTTTACTATGAGTTTGTGTGTTTTTCTGTGATTTCAGGTATTTTCTGGCTGAAATTGAGGGACTTGAGCAAAAATCAGATTCAGAGGTTGAAGAAGGACTGCAGATGCTGCTGGATTCTGACCTCCCTGCACTCAAAGTGGATTTTCTGGAGATACAGAACTTCAAATGGCGCGCTCTCAATTGCGTTGGAAAGTAGGCATCCAGGGCTTTCCAGCAATATATAATAGTCCATACTTTCTTGAGTTTAGACAACGCAAACTGGCGTTCAACACCAGTTCCATGCTGCATTCTGGAGTTAAACGCCAGAAACAGGTTGCAAAGTGGAGTTAAACACCAGAAACAGGCTACAAACTGGCGTTCAACTCCAAGAGAAGCCTCTACACGTGTAAAGCTCAATGCTCAGCCCAAGCACATACTAAGTGGGCCCCAGAAGTAGATTTCTGCATCATTTACTCATTTCTGTAAACCCTAGTAACTAGTTTAGCATAAATAGGACTTTTTACTATTGTATTTATATCTATCTTTAGTTTCATCTTTAGATCACGTTTGGGGGCTGGCCTCTCGGCCATGCCTAGACCTTCATCACTTATGTATTTTCAACGGTAGAGTTTTTACACACCATAGATTAAGGTGTGGAGCTCTGCTGTTCCTCATGAATTAATACAAAGTACTATTATTTTTTCTATTCAATTCAAGCTTATTCCGATTCTAAGATATTCATTCGCACCTCAATATGAATGTGATGATCGTGACAATCATCATCATTCCCAACTATGAACGCGTGCCTGACAACCACTTCCGTTCTACCTTAGATTGAATGAGTATCTCTGGGATTCCTTAATCAGAATCTTCGTGGTATATGTTAGAATCCATGGACGGCCATTCTTGAGATCCGAAAAGTCTAAACCTTGTCTGTGGTATTCCGAGTAGGATCTGGGAAGGGATGGATGCGACGAGCTTCAAACTCGCGAGTGCTGGGCGTAGTGACAGACGCAAAAGGATCAATGGATCCTATTCCAGTATGATCGAGAACCGTCAGATGATTAGCCATGCAATGACAGCGCATTGGACCATTTTCACTGAGAGGACAGGATGTAGCCATTGACAACGGTGATGCCTAACATACAGCTTGCCATAGAAAGGAGTATGAATGATTGGATGAAGACAATAGGAAAGAAGAGGTTCAGGAGGAACAAATGCATCTCTATACGCTTATCTGAAATTCTCACCAATGAATTACATAAGTATCACTATCTTTATATTTTATTTATCTTTTAATTATTAAATCTCTATAATCAATTGAATCCGCCTGACTGAGATTTACAAGGTGACCATAGCTTGCTTCAAGCCGACATTCTCCGTAGGATCGACCCTTACTCACGTAAGGTTTATTACTTGGACGACCCAGTGCACTTGCTGGTTAGTTGTGCGAAGTTGTGACAAAGAACTAAGATTATGAACGTGCGTATTGAGTTTTTAGTGTTGTTACCAAGGAATGAACCGTCACGATTTCTGCTCACCAATGCCTTTCTTCTGGGGAGTCCCAGAATTCACAGAATTCCTGTTAGATGAGTATAGATAGTGGTTGTTAGCAACCAACTCAATAAGCTCAGTAGTCTCTGATAATGAGTGTTTCATCGTTGATCTAGAGTTTCTCAAAATGGAATTCCTTCATTGGTAGTATAGTTCAAATCAACAATAAATCTCACAATCAAAATTCAATCCAAAAGATGTCACAATTCAATACAAAATTTACCAAGAGTATTTAGACTCCCGGGTCGTTCTCCCTAGGAACTAGTGACAACAAGTTCATACAATTTTGGTTGTGAAAAGCAAGGGGGTTTTCAATAATAAGGAAGCAATAAAGAAATAAAGAGATAAAAGAATTAGACAAAATTGCATTTAAGAAACTAATGAAGGAATGAAAGAACTATGCATGTAATATGGATAAGTAATGCTATAAAGTGATGGAAAAGTGGTTCAAAACATAAATGAAACCTTGACTTGGGATGAGTTATGAAATCCCTTCCTTGCCATAACCACAACTATGATAATTATCATGGATTAATCCCACCAAGTTAACCCTTAACATCGAAGGATATGTTAAGTGAGCATGATTGTTATTAATCCACAAATCCTAGCTAACTTACTAATTAGCTTAGTAAAAAGCTAGCGTTAGTGGAAACAATAACTACCAACAACCCAAGAATTATCACTAAATGTTGGACATTATGGCTCTAGTAATCCATAAGCTCATTTCCCCAAGCCAAGGGGTGGAAATCTACCCCATAATCAAAATTGGCATTTCATCAAACACATAGAGGGCATAAACATAAAATATGGCAAAATTGGGAAAATCATGAAAGCTATGAAGCATAAATGCTCAAAATCAATAAATGAAACTCAAACAAACATAATAAAACCATCAAACATCAAATTAAATAACTAGGAATCCAAAATTGCAAGACTATGTAAATATGGACAAGAGAAATTGAAATAGATGAAGGTGTAGAACAAGTAATGTAATTAAAGGAGAAATTAAAGAAATACTTACAATGCAGTTGCTATAATCCAAAATCAAACTTGAAGTATAAAATGCTACAAACCCTAATTAAAACCTTAAGAGAGAATTTCCTAATCTACACTACTCCTACTCCTACTATGTGATTTTCCTATTCTAAGATGGCTCTTTTTATATGTGTTGCATTCCCCTTCATTTAGCCTCTCAAACTAGCCTCCAGCACTTCAGAAATGGGCCAAGAAGCCCCAAAATCGCGAGTCACGTGCGTTTTTAATGAAGGCATATGCGTTCACCTGTGTGCGTCCGCACACTGCCGAAAATCTCGAACTGTGCGTATGCACACGCACTAGAGGTTGTGCACACGCACACTAGGTGATGCTTGACTGGACGCGTGACATGGCTCACGCGCACGAGCGGCCCTAATTCAATGGCTGTGCGTACGGACGCATGTCTGTGCACACGCACACTAGGCTGAGCTCTTCTCCTTTGTTTTCTTCATGCTTTCTCCCAATTGCATGCTCCTCTTCTATTCCCACTAAGCCATTCCTACTTTATTCTTCTAAAACCACTCACAAATAACATCAAGGTATCGAATGGAAGGTAAATAGAATAAAATTAGTCAAAATAAGCACAAAAGAGCATGTTTTCACATTTAGGCACAATCTAGAGAGAAAACACAAAAGTATGCTATTTTGGTGAATAAATGTGTGTTTATGTGATGAAATCCATCCAATTATAGCCAAAATATATCATCAAATATGGATTCATCAATTCTCCCACACTTAAACAATAGCATGTTCTCATGCTAAACCAACAAGGAGAATGATAAAAGGGCAAGCAACTTATTGAATGCAACTATCTATATGCATGCATGTATGTATATACTATATATATCTATATATACTATAGTATCCTATTGAATTGGTGAAAATGAACAATCAAATTCCCAAGCAAGTATATAGACATATAGGGCTAAGCAAAGAAGTAGCTCAATGCAATCAAAATCTAAAGAATTGATTCAACTTCATTAAAAAGATGCAACTTGCAAGAATGCATGATAAGAGATGCAGAAACATAGAATTGAGTGATCGAACCCTCACTTGGTGTGTATACACTCTAATCCCTCGGTGTTTAGGGTCAATTCACTCAAGTCTCCTCCTAATCATGCTTTCAAGGATTTGCTTTTCATCTAACAATCAACAAATATGTGATGCATGAATGCAATTATCATGAGGACTTATTAGGGTTGTAATGGGGTTAGGGTCAAGGTGGGATAGATATGGTTAAGGGGGCTACATTGAATTGAATCTTCGATTAGCTCATGTATCTCACTCAACCTATATCAATCTAATCACAGAAATGCATTCTAGCCACCCATTACTTCTTTTCACACACATTCATGCCTTCATTTCTATTCAAAACACATATGCATTCATTATTCATTTTTTTCTTTTCTTTGGGGCAACCTTTGTCCCCTCTTATTATTTTTTTTTCATTTCATTTTTTCTTTTCTTTTCTATTTTTCTTTTTTTTTTCTATGACAAATGCATATGGTTAAAGCAAATTAATACATGAATGTGCACTCATTTTTCCCAAATTTTCAATAATTACGAAAAACAAAATTTTTCTCTACCAATGCTTCCCAAAATTTCCCCCACACTTAAATGACACACACATCTTAACCTAAGCTAATCAAAGATGCAATTCAAAGTAATTCATAGTTTTCCTCTTAGGGTTGTGATGTGCTAACAATTAGAACAAAGGGGATTAAAAAGCTCAAAAGGGGTTAACAAAGGTAGATGCAAGGGCAGGTCCATATGGGTGAGTCAGTTTAATTAAAAAATGGCCTCAATCATGTTAAATGCATTCAAGACATCAAACATCAGAAATAAAGAATCAAGCAAAACCAAGATCACAATCATAGAAGGAGAAAAATCACACTATGAACAAAATAGTGGTTAGAATGCGTAACCACTCATTAAAGCTCAAAAACTCACAAGGTTGCTTTGTTCTTTCTCTCTTCTATGTTCCATAAAAATCATTCAAGCAAGTGTAAAAATAATTTTCCAAATCAATTCAATAGAATGCCCTAAAAACAAAATTCTTGGAAATTTTTTGTTGTTTTTCACCAAAATTTATTTCCTTTGTGTATGTATGTATGTTGTGATAGATGCAATTTCATCAAGAATTTTTCTAGTTCTATTCCTAATTTTCAACATCGCAAAAAATTAACATGAACAATTAGGATCAAAATTGAACTAGGCACTATGCTATTCACATCATCCAATCACAAATTTTATCTCTAAAATATATATTAAGAAAAAGATGCAAAATGCAATAGATATAACTATGATATATATACCAAAAGAAAATACAATGCAACAGTTAAAAACACTCCAAATATGTACAGGAAACCTAATAAAAGAAACAAAAATAAAGTGCAAAGTGTTCGGAAAAGAGAATTTACGCCCCCGAAATGACGAATCTTCCCCCACACTTAAGCGTTGCACGGTCTTCCGTGCACGAACACAATCTGGAGAGAATGTCTCTAAGTTCTTCCACCTTCGGTTGGCGGATGTGGGGGCTTGGATTGCATGAAAATCGTCAAGTCCATGTATGCTCAGCATCTCCCTCCTCGGTGTCCTTTTCCTCTCCCGGCTCCTTGCCTTCATGTCTCATCCTCAAAAAGAATGAATAAAGTATAATTAGGAAGCATAGGGCAAGTAGCACAAAAGGTAAGGGAGAGAGCAATTAAGCATCTAATTAAGGAAGTTGCATAGTGGTGTGGTATGATAATAAAAATTTAGCCATGTGTGTATTCCAATTATGCTCGCGGTTAGAATACACACAACGGCCAGTTAAAATGGCATCCACACAATGAAAAAGTAAGCATGAGTTCCTCAACTAAATGGCTTAAGATGCAAGCAATGGATGAGCATCATTTAAGCACATGCAAACTTAGGCAACTACAACAAAAATGAATTGAATTTAGGAAATATTGGATATTGATGGTGTGCAAGTGAAATTGCAAGATTAATAAAATAGCACAACAAATAATAACCAATTCAATAATGAAGAAGAACTACTTATTCATCCTTAGGCATAATCAAATAATCACATGGTTAAGGTGTTTGTTACAAAAAGGTGACCCACTTGATAGAATCAAGTTAAGTCAACTCAAACAAATGCAAGGCATTAAAAAGAAACAAGGACCTTGTGCTGTGATTATATTGACTTAAAACCCATGGGGAACAAGCAATTCAATTCAATTCACTAAATTTCATGTGCACTCATAAAAGTTTCACCTAATATGCAACAAAATGTAGTGTGCAAATCCAAGTAGGTGCTAGTAATTGAAGGTAAAGTACAAGTGCATCGGTGAAATTTGATCAATAAGCAACCTAATCAATCAACAAGCAAACACTTGCAACTTATTTAATTATTGAGATGAAAAATGAAATGCAAAGAAAACTAAGTAAAATAGGTAGAAAAACATGGAAAAGCAAGGTAGGGGAGGGATGGAGGGGAAAAGAAGAGAAGAAGTGTAAAGAAGAGAAGAAAAGAAGTAAAGTGAGAGAAAACAGAGGCGTGCGTACGCACACTCTATGCGAGCGCTTCTAGTAGAAGAGGAATTAAGACGTAAGCATGCGCACAGGGTTGTGCGCACGCACAGTAGGTTTTTTTTTTCTAAGAGATGGATCATATGTGCATGCGCACACAGGTCTGTTCGCACGCACAAGAGCGAAAAGGGATATGGGGTGTAGGCGCACAGGCTGTGCTAACGCTCCCACCAGAGAAAGTGCAAGCTCGCGTGTGGACGCACACGTCTGTGCTGCCGCACAGAGAGCACGATAAGGATCATGCGTGCATGCGCACAAGGTGGTGCGCACGCACAGACCAAGGAAAACAGAGGAGCGTCCACGCACAGACCGTGCGGGCGCTGCGAACAGAGGGCAATACCAAGAGTGTACGGGTGTACAGGCTTGTGCGCTCACACAGGTTGCGAAACTCGCAGTTGTGTGTGCACGCACAGCAGCGTGCGTACGCACAGATGCCCTGTTTTGCAAAAATTTTTCTTTCGTTTCTAAGGTGTTATGCCTTAGCTCAATCAACATTTCAACCCCAAAACATTCAAAACATCACAAAATCATGATCCATATGAAAATTAACATATCTAAACCAGAAATTAAACTAATCCTAAGCTAACTAAGACAAGCAAATATGTAATAAACTAAGACTATAAACAAGGAGAAAGGGTAAGAAAGATGTTACCATGGTGGGGTGTCTCCCACCTAGCACTTTGGTTTATAGTCCTTAAGTTGGACTTATTGAGGAGACTCTAGCTAGGGTGGCTTGTGTTTCCACTCCTCCTTGAATCTCCATCCAAGCTTGCACTTTGAGGTTCCTCCAAGATCCCATATTCTAGGCATCCTGTCACCTTCTTGTTGATTTTCATGCTTCAAGCCGGATGGATAAACTCCTAATTGACCCTTGTAACAACTCAACATTCTTCGGAAGTCACCCAATTATGGTTGACACCATGCTTGAACTCCAATTCTTGAATTGTTCTTCTTAAAGGGCCTTGGATTCTCTTGGCAACCTATACCCCTTCCTCCACCATGTAACAACCCAAGAAGGACCTTGATTTGGTAATCCGTTTCCAAGATAGCATATTGATGGTGGCCAATGAAGTTCATAGGTGAAATTGCCACCCACTCAATATGCTCTTGGTTGTCAACTCCTTCCTCACCAACCTCTTCCTCCTCTTCTCTATCACTCACATCATAACAAGGAGGTTGTGAGAAGTCTACCTCCATGTCTCTCTCAAACTCAATGGGAAGAGGCTTATTAGGATCATTAAGGGGATTGACCAAAGAGGACAAAAAATCATCAATGATGGAATCCTTATCTTGATCAATCTCCCTCATATCTTTCTTTCTCTCCTCTGGCTCACTTATCTCACCTTCTTCCTCATGTTGTGCTTCAAACCTTAGCTCCTCTTCATCCACTTGACATTCCATGCTCTCCTCTTCTCTACGCCTTTCTATTGCTCCTTCACATCCTCCAAGAGGAGGGTCTTGATCGGATGAGCGTAAAAGAACCAATTAAGCGGTTCACCGCTTCGACTATGGTAGCTACGAATTGCCCTTGAGTCTTTCGGAATCCTTCTTGCACTTGGAGAAAGGCTTGAAGGTCTTGCTGGTCTTGGACCAAGGGTGGGAAAGCTTCATATTGGGGTGAAAAAAGGGTTTCATTGTTTGGAAGAAAGGTGATATATGTGGGAGGTAGTTCATGTTGGTAGGTATTTTGAGGTGGTATGTAAGAAGGTGTATGGTGGTGGTGGTGTGGTATTTGAAAATATGGTGATTGAGGGTTATGTTGGGTGTATGGATCATAGGTATATGGTGGTGGAGGTGCATAATCTAAGTGAGATCTACTATATCCTTGGGTTGGGTATGTGCATTGGGAAGGGTATGGTTCATTGTGGTATAGAGGAGGTTGCTCTTTCCAAAATTGATGCTCTAATCCCATAATGCAATCCAAAATTGAAGTTATCAAATCCTACAAAATGATCACAACCAAACTCCAAACTAAGAGGGTGATAACTCATAGAGAAAATTGAAAATAACAACTAAAGACATCAATTAACAAAATGAACAAAATTCTAATTACCAACAAAAGCAAACAAACAACTAAAAAGTATCTATTCACACTATGGACATATTTACAACAACCAAAATATGGCACTCATGACGCTAGCTCCCCGGCAACGGCGCCAATTTGATAATGAGTGTTTTATCGTTGATCTAGAGTTTCTCAAAATGGAATTCCTTCGTCGGTAGTATAGTCCAAATCAACAATAAAATCTCACAATCAAAATTCAATCCAAAAGATGTCACAATTCAATACAAAATTTACCGAGAGTATTTAAACTCCCGGGTTGTTCTCCCTAGGAACTAGTGACAACAAGTGCATACAATTTTGGTTGTGGAAAGCAAGGAGTTTTCAATAATAAGGAAGCAATAAAGAAATAAAGAGATAAAAGAACTAGAAAAAATTACAATTAAGAAACTAATGAAGGAATGAAAGAACTATGCATGTAATATGGACAAGTAATGCTATAAAGTGATGGAAAAGTGGTTCAAAACATAAATGAAACCTTGACTTGGGATGAGTTATGAAATCCCTTCCTTGCCATAACCACAACTATGATAATTATCATGGATTAATCCCTCCAAGTCAACCCTTAACATCGAGGATAAGTTAATTGAGCATGATTGTTATTAATCTACAAATCCTAGCTAACTTACTAATTAGCTTAGTAAAAAGCTAGCGTTAGTGGAAAAAATAACAACCAATAACCCAAGAATTATCACTAAATGTTGGACATTATGGCTCTAGTAATTCATAAGCTCATTTTCCCAAGCCAAGGGATGAAAATCTACCCCATAATCAAAATTGGCATTTCATCAAACACATAGAGGGCATAAATATAAAATATGGCAAAATTGGAAAATCATGAAAGCTATGAAGCATAAATGCTCAAAATAAATAAAGGAAACTCAAACAAACATAATAAAGCCATCAAACATCAAATTAAACAACTAGGAATCTAAAATTGTAAGACTATGTAAATATGGACAAGAGAAATTGAAATAGATGAAGGTGTAGAACAAGTAATGTAATTAAATGAGAAATTAAAGAAATACTTACAATGCAGTTGCTATAATCCAAAATCAAACTTGAAGTATAAAATGCTACACACCCTAATTAAAACCCTAAGAGAGAATTTCCTAATCTACACTACTCCTACTCCTACTATGTGATTTTCCTATTCTAAGATGGCTCTATTCATATGTGTTGCATTCCCCTTCATATAGCCTCTCAAACCAGCCTCCAGCACTTCAAAAATAGGCCAAGAAAGCCCCAAAATCGCGAGTCACGTGCGTTTTTAATGAAGGCATGTGCGTCCACCTGTGCGGATGCACAGACGTGTGCGTCCGCACACTCTGCCAAAAATCTCGATCTGTGCATACGCACAGGAGATTGTGCACACGCACACTAGGCGATGCTTGACTGGATGCGCGACTCGGCTCACGCACATGCGTGGTCCTAATTCGATGGCTGTGCGTACGCACGTATGTCTGTGCACACGCACACTAGGCTGAGCTCTTCTCCTTTGTTTTCTTCATGCTTTCTCCCAATTGCATGCTCCTCTTCCATTCCTACCAAGCCATTCCTACTTTATTCTTCTGAAACCACTCACAAATAACATCAAGCTATCGAATGGAAGATAAATGGAATAAAATTAGTCAAAATAAGCACAAAAGAGCATGTTTTCACATTTAGGCACAATCTAGAGAGTAAACACAAAAGTATGCTGTTTTGGTGAATAAGTGTGTATTTATGTGATGAAATCCATCCAATTATAGCCAAAATATATCATCAAATATGGATTCATCAGTCTTCTCTAGTGTCTTCTTCATGTGTAAGGAACCACCTGCAGAATTATCTAAGCACATTTTGGACATTTCACATAAGCCCTCATAAAAGATATCCAGCTGAGTCCATTTAGAAAACATGTCCGGAAGGCATTGCCTAGTTAGTAGCTTGAATCTCTCCTAAGCTTTATAAAGGGTCTCACCATCTTTTTGTCTAAAGGTCTAAACCTCCACCCTCAGCTTAGTCAGCTTTTGTGGTGGAAAAAATTTAGTCAGAAATCCAGTGACCACCTTATCCCAAGTATCTAGACTCTCCTTGGGTTGAGAATCTAACCACAAATTTGCTCTATCCCTCACAGTAAATGGGAAGAGCATGAGTTTGTATACCTTAGGATTCACTCTATTAGTCTTCACAGTATCACAAATCTACAGGAAATTAGAAATAAATTAATTTGGATCTTCCTGAGGGAGTCCATCATATTGACAATTTTGTTGCACAAGAGTGACTAGCTATGGCTTCAGCTCAAAGTTGTTTGCAGGTACAAGAGGCACCACAATACTTTTTCTATAAAGATCTACATTGGGAGCAGTGTATGAGCCAAGCACTCTTCTAGGTTGTTCATTCTCATTCAGATTTGCCATATTTGCATTCACATCACGATTATGATCCATGGTGGACTCTGTAGCTTCCCTTTCAAGAGTCTCACTCAGATTTTCACTAGATTTGTAAAGTCTAGCTTGTTGAAAGCGCCGCCTCAAAGTCTTTTCAAGTTCAGGATCAAAGTCTGTAAGAGGTTCCTAGTCTTTATTCCTGCTCATAAACAGAAAAAAGACAAGAAAAGTGGGATTGTTTATGTCAGAGTGTAGAGAATTTCCAGTGAGGTAACCTGTAAAAAGAAATAAAATAAAACACTTACTAATTAAGGCTAAAAATTTTCGAAAATGATGACTAAAATTAAGCTAGGAATTTTGAAATTTTAAAAGAAAATTAAACAGGAAAATCAAATTAAAATTAACTAGGTAACACCAAACTTAATTTCAGAAATTAAGGAAAAACATACTAAATTTTCGAAAAGTATAAATCAAAAATTAAATAAAATGAAACTAAAATGCCTAATCTAAGCAATCAAACACTAATAGTTGTTAATCACAGTCAATCCCCAGCAACAGCGCCAAAAACTTGGTGCGGAATTTATAACCCACAAACTAACCGGCAAGTGCACCGGGTCGTACCAAGTAGTACCTCAAGTGAATGGGGGTCGATCCCACGAGGCTTGATGGACTAAGCAACAATGGTTGAGTGATTCACTTAGTTAGACAAATAGAAAAGAGTGTTAAGAGTTCAAATACATCAAACAGTAATTCAGAAAATAAGAAAACAAGCAGTAAATTGAGGTGAAATATATATGGAGAAAACAGTTAAGGTTTCAGAGATATCTATCTTCCGGATTGAATTTTCTTATTAACTATTTTAATCATGCAAGATTCAATTCATTATAAATGATATGTGGCTATACCCTAATTCCTTAGACCTTTTTAGTCTCCTCTAACCTTCATCAACCGCCAATTCCTTGGTCACTTGATTCCAATTAGAGGGTTAAGTCCAATTCTAGTTTATATGCCACAGATATCCTAATTACCCAAATATAAGAGGATTATATGTCACGTATCCCGTTAAGTCCAGATAATTAGAAATTTAGGAGAAATTATTTTCAAGCTATTGTTCAAGTAAAGAGCTTTTCCAAGATATACAAGAACTCAATTAGAACAAGGGTCATACTTCCATTCCATCCAAATTTATAAGATAAAGAGCGAAAACAATTCTTGAAATAGAAATCAGTACATGAATTAAAATAGAAAAATAATAGTATCAATCCATACAATAGACAGAGCTCCTAACCTTAACAGAGGAGGTTTAGCTGCTCATGGTTCAGAGAGAAAATAAGGATTCTGTAAAATTGTAAATTGCAGAATGAGGTAGAAGAGAAGAGAAGAGCCCAAAGGGCTGATTCTTTTCCCTTTTATATCTAATCCTAATTAATGTAAATTATATTTCCTAAAACTAAATAATATATTTTCCTATTTTTAAATAAAATAAAGTTTAATCAGAATTAAATAAGGATCTTCGTGGCTTTGCAATTTAGATGTGGGGACCATTTTGCTTCTTAGTGTTGGTGCCTAACTTGGAGGGAAGTGGCACCTAACTTGGACCTGACTGAATTGGATTGAGTGAGTTAGCTGCACCTGGCACCTAACTTGACATTCCTGGCGCCTAACTTGGAGGAGGTAGCATCCAAGTGAGTGTTGTTGTTGTCTCTGGCGCCTAACTTGAGAAATCTCAAGTTAGGCACCACCTTGGCAGAATTCTATTAATGCTTTCCCTTGTCCTGGCGCCTAACTTGGTAAAACCGAAGTTAGGCACCACTTGTGCAGCCTTGGATTCATGGATTATGTTCATCTTGGCGCCTAACTTGAGAAACCTCAAGTTAGGCACCACCCTTGCTGAGTTGCTGGAGACGAAGTATAGACTATTATATATCGTTGGAAAGCTATGAAAGTTATCTTTCCAACGCCACTAGAAGCACGTCAATTGAACTTCTGTGGCTCGAGTTATCCAGGATAGAGTGCAGGTAAGTCAGGGTTGACAGCATTATTCGCTTTCTTCTCTTTTTCTATAGAAACTCCATCAAATCTATCTAACTGCTACCTGAAATAAACAAAATTGCACATGACTCAAAGTAGCATCCATAGTGGCTAAAAGATAATTAATTCTCGATTAAACTCAATAATTTGAACGCAAATTCACTAGGAAAAGATAGAAAAGATGCTCACGCATCATTTATCAAGGACTTCAGTAAGGTCGCACTACCCTTTTCCCATTTATTGCAAAAAGATGTAGAGTTTGACATGAGTGAAGAGTGCATGGAAGCATTTGATAAGCTGAAGATTGCCTTAACCCAAGCTCCTATTGTGAGAGGGCCTGATTGGAGTAGGCCGTTTGAGATAATGTGCGACGCATCTAACTATGCGGTTAGAGCGACGCTGGCTCAGCGCGAAGGTAAGGATCCTATATCATAGCTTATGCTTCTAAGACATTAGATGGTGCCTAGTCTAACTATACTACCACTGAAAAGGAACTTTTAGCAATTATTTTTGCCTTTGATAAATTCCAGGCCTATTTAGTTAGATCCAAAGTGGTAGTATATTCAGACCATTGATGTGTGAGCATCTTTCCTATCTTTTCATAGTGAATTTACATTTAAATTGTTAAGTTTTATCAAGAATTAACTATCTTTTAGCCACTATGGATGCTACTTTGAGTCTTGTGCAACTTTGTTTATTTTAGGTAGCATTCGGATGAATTTGATGGAGTTTCTGTAGAGAAAGAGAAGAAACCAAGGAGATGACCAGCGAGGAGCGATGCGTGTGCATACCATACGCGTAAGCGTGAAAAGCGAAGAAGACCATCGACGCGTACGCGTGACTGACGCATACACGTGACATGTGCGACATGTAGAATTCACAGAAAATCCTGGGGGCGATTTCAGGCCGTGTTTTGATCCCAGTTTTCGGCCTAGAAACACAGACTAGAGCCAGGGGATAGCAGAGACTCAAGGGAGATTCACACAAGAATGGTTATGCCCACTCCAAGTTAGGCGTGGACCCTACGAAGCAAGTGATCCGCATCCGTCAATTGAAGACATGCTGATTGCTTTAATTAATTCTAATTTAAACTTTAATTTTTATTTTTTTAAATAGGAAAAGATATTATTTTAGTTTTAGAAGATAAAGATCAAATTAATTAGGATTAGATATAAAAGGAGATTGGAATTATTCCACAGGGGATCCCATTCCATTCCAGACTACCAAAAATATATTTTATCAGAATCCTTATTTTCTTTTTGCCATGAGCAACTAAACCTCCACTGTTAAGGTTAGGAGCTCTAACTATTGTATGGATTGATAATATTATTTTCTATTTTAATTCAGGTTTTGATTTATATTTCAAGAATTTTTTTCGTTCTTTATTTTATGAATTTGGGTGGAACGGAAGTATGACCCTCTTTCTAATTGAGTTCTTGTATAACTTGGAAAAGCTCTTTACTTGAACAACAGCTTGAAAACAACTTCTCCTAAATTTTAATTATCTGGATTTAATGGGATACGTGACATATAATCCTCTTATATTTGGGTAATTAGGATTTCTGTGGCACATAACTAGAATTGAGCTTCACCCCTTAATTGGAATTAATTGACCAAGGAATTGGCCGTTGATGAATTTTAGAGGAGACTAGAAAGGTCTAAGGAATTAGGGTCTAGTCACATATAGTTACCATGAATTAAATCTTACATAATTAAAATAAATTAATAAGAAAAGTCAATCCGGAAAATAGATAACTCTAAAGCCTTAACTGTTTCTCCATACTTTATTCCCAACTTATTTACTTGCCTTTATTTAATATTTTTTCTATTGTTTAATGTCTTTGAACTCTCAACCACTATTTTCTGTTTGCCTAACTAAGTAAATTAATCAACCATTGTTGCTTAGTCCTTCAATCCTCGTGGGATCGACCCTCACTCACCTGAGGCATTACTTGGTACGACCCGTTGCACTTACCGGTTAGTTTGTGGGTTATAAATTCTGCACCAAGTTTTTGGCGCCGTTGCCGGGGATTGATAGTGATTAACAACTATCAGTTGTTTGATTGCTTAGATTAGGCGTTTTGGTTTTAATTTTTTTTTAATTTTTCTTAGTATTTTCAAAAATTAATTTTTTAATATAGGACTAATATTTTTCCTTAATTTCTGAAATTAAATTTGGTGTCACCTAGTTAATTTTATTTTAATTTTCTTGTTTATTTTCCTGTTAATTTTTGAAAATTCCTGTCTGATTTCAGTTATCATTTTCGAAAGTTATTTATTATTTTATTTAGTATTTTTATTTTATTATTTTACACAGGATACCTCACTGGGACTTCTCTGCACTCTGATGTAGAGAATCCCATCTTTTCTTGTTTTCTTTCTGTTTATGCACAGGAACAGGGACAAGGAACCTCTTTTAGACTTTGATCCTGAACCTGAGAGGACTTGTAGGCGACGTCTGCAACAAGCAAGACTTTGCAAGGCTGCAGAATCCACTATGGATCATAATAATGCTGTTAATGCCAATGTGGCAAATCCAAATGGAGATAATCAATAAAGGATAGTGCTTGGCTCTTACTCTGCTCCTACTGCAGATCTTTATGGAAAAAGCATTGTGGTGCCTCCTATAGCTACAAACAACTTTGAGTTGATGCCACAACTGGTCACCCTGGTGTAACAAAACTGCCAGTATCATGGTCTTCCCCCGAAGACCCAAATCAATTTATTTCTAATTTTCTGCAAATTTGTGATACTGTGAAAACAAATGGAGTGAACCCAGAGGTATACAAACTCATGCTCTTCCCGTTTGCTCTGAGGGATGGAGCAAAGCTATGGCTAGATTCCCAACTCAAGGAGAGTTTGGATACTTGGGACAAGGTTGTTACTGAGTTTCTTACTAAGTTTTTCCCACCAAAGAAGCTGACTAAGCTTAGGGTGGAGGTTCAGACCTTTAGGCAGAGGGATGGTGAAACTCTCTATGAAGCTTGGGAGAGGTACAAGCTACTGACCAGGCAATGCCCTCCGGACATGTTCTCTAAATGGACCCAACTAGACATCTTTTATGAAGGCTTGGGTGAAATGTCCAAGATGTGCTTAGATAATTCTGCAGGTGGTTTATTGCACAAGAAGAAGACACCGGAGGAGACTATTGAGCTGATTGAATTGGTTGCTAGCAACCAATATTTATATTCATCTAACAGGAATCCTCTGAACTCTGAGGCTCCTCAGAAGAAGGGTGTTATGGAAATAGAAGCTCTTAATGCTCTTCTTGCTCAGAATAAGCTGATGTCTTAGCAAATAAGTCTACTTACTCAACAGATGGGTGGCATGCAAGTCTCAGCTATCAACACCTAAAACTCACCTCAAGAGGCCTCTTTTGACATGACAGGTAATTTTGTACAAAATGATAATTATGACTATGCCCAATGCTCTTCTGAATAGGTCAATTACATGGGGAGTGGTTCTAGAAATCCCAACAATGATCTATATTCTAAAACATACAATCAGGGGTGGAGAAATTATCCAAATTTTGGGTAGAGGGATCAACCTCAGAGACCTCAAAATTTCAACAATAATTCTCAGGGCGGCTTCCAACAAAACAATCACAATAACTGCCAATTTCAGTCTAAGTAGCAACAACCACCTCAGCAGGCAAACTCTAAATCCCAAGAAGATTCTAATTGGGAGATGATGAGGAGTTTTATGTAGGAAACCAGAGCCTCCATTAGAAACTTAGAGGTGCAAATGGGCCAACTGAGCAAGCAAATATCTGAGAGGTCTGCAAGTATATTTTCCAGGTGATACAGTGGTAAACCCAAGAGAAGATTGCAAGGTTATTCAATTGAGAAGTGGTAAAATAGTTGGCTCTGAGACAAAGGCCAATGAAGAGCTAGTTGAAAAGAAAGCTCCAGAGGAGAAGAAGGAAGAAGTGGAGCACGCCCATCCAAAGCGTGCAGACAACCCATTTCCTGACTCTCTTAACACGTATCCTACATTGCCAAAGGCTCCTGAATACAAGCCAAAAATGCCATATCCTCAGAGACTTCAGAGGGCTTCCAAAGAAAAGCAGTTATCTAAATTTTTAGATGTCTTCAAGAAGCTACAGATTAACATTCCTTTTGCAGAGGCTCTTGAGCAAATGCCTCTTTATGCTAAATTTATGAAAGAATTGTTGACTAACAAGAGGAATTGGAAAGAGCAAGAAACTGTGGTGTTAATCAAGGAATGCAGTGCTATTATTCAACATAAACTGCCTGAGAAAATGCAAGATCCAGGGAGTTTTGTGATTCCTTGCACCATTGGAGATGTCACCATTCAGAGAGCTTTATGTGATCTTGGAGCTAGCATCAATCTCATGCCACTTTCAGCGATGAAAAAGCTTCAATTTGAAGAGGTAAAACCCACTCATATTTCTCTTCAACTAGCTGATCTTTCTATTAAATTACCTGTGGGTGTTGTTGAGGATTTACTTGCGAAAGTAGGACAATTTATTTTTCCTGTTGATTTTGTTATATTAGAAATGGAAGAGGATGTAAAATTGGTGCGCAGAAATCGTGACGGTTTCATTCCTTGGTAACGGCACTGAAAACTTTATACGCACGTTCATAATCTTAATTCTTTGTCACAACTTCGCACAACTGACCAGCAAGTGCACTGGGTCGTCCAAGTAATAAACCTTACGTAAGTAAGGGTCGATCCTACGGAGATTGTCGGCTTGAAGCAAGCTATGGTCACCTTGTAAATCTCAGACAGGCGGATTCAAATGTATTAAGAGATTATAGTGTACTAAAGATAATTAAAATAGGATAGAGATACTTATGTAATTCATTAGTGAGAATTTTAGATAAGCGTATAGAGATGCTTTCGTTCCTCTGAACCTCTGTTTTCCTGCTGTCTTCATCCAACCATTCCTACTCCTTTCCATGGCAAGCTTTATGTAGGACATCACCGTTGTCAATGGCTACATCTCATCCTCTATGTGAAAATAGTCCAATGCGCTGTCACTGCATGGCTAATCATCTATCGATTCTCGATCATACTGGAATAGGATTTACTATCCTTTTGCGTCTGTCGCTACGCCCAGTACTCGCGAGTTTGAAGCTCGTCACAGCCATCCCTTCCCAGATCATACTCGGAATACCACAGACAAGGTTTAGACTTTCCGGATCTCAAGAATGGCCATCCATGGGTTCTAACTTATACCACGAAGATTCTAATATCTCGGACTCGGTCCTCTGTATTAGATATCTAAGAGATACTCATTCTAGCTTGTTTGCATGTAGAATGGAAGTGTTTGTCAGGCACGCATTCATGGGTAAGAATGATGATGAGCATCACATAATCATCACATTCATCATGTTCTTTGGTGCGAATGGATATCTTAGAATAGGGATAAGCTTGAATTGAATAGAAAAATAGTTGTACTTTGTATTAATTCATGAGGAACAGCAGAGCTCCACACCTTAATCTATGGAGTGTAGAAACTCTACCGTTGAAAATACATAAGTGATAAGGTCCAGGCATGGCCGAATGGCCAGCCCCCAAAACGTGATCAAAGGATCAAAAGATAATCCAAAGATGTTCCAAAGATGTAAATACAATAGTAAAAAGTCATATTTATACTAAACTAGTTACTAGGGTTTACAGAAATGAGTAAATGATGCAGAAATCCACTTATGGGGCCCACTTGGTGTGTGCTTGGGCTGAGCATTGAGCTTTACACGTGTAGAGGCTTCTCTTGGAGTTGAACGCCAGTTTGTAACCTGTTTCTGGCGTTTAACTCCACTTTGCAACCTGTTTCTGGCGTTTAACTCCAGAATGCAGCATGGAACTGGCGTTTAATGCCAGTTTGCATCGTCTAAACTCGGGCAAAGTATGGACTATTATATATTTCTAGATAGCCCTGGATGTCTAATTTCCTACGCAAATGAGAGAGCGCCATTTGGAGTTCTGTAGCTCCAGAAAATCCACTTTGAGTGCAAGTAGGTCAGAATCCAACAGCATCTGCAGTCCTCCTTCAACCTCTGAATCTGATTTTTGCTCAAGTCCCTCAATTTCAGCCAGAAAATACCTGAAATCACAGAAAAACACACAAACTCATAGTGAAGTCCAGAAATGTGATTTTTATTTAAAAACTAATAAAAATATACAAAAAACTAACTAAATCATACTAAAAACTATGTAAAAACAATGCCAAAAAGCGTATAAATTATCCGCTCATCACAACACCAAACTTAAATTGTTGCTTGTCCCCAAGCAACTGAAAATTAAATAGGATAAAAAGAAGAGAATATACTATAAATTCCAAAATATCAATGAAACTTAGCTCCAATCAGATGAGCGGGACTTGTAGCTTTTTGCCTCTTGAATAGTTTTGGCATCTCGCTTTATCCATTGAAGTTTAGAATGATTGGCATCTATAGGAACTTAGAATTCAGATAGTGTTATTGATTCTCCTAGTTCAGTATGTTGATTCTTGAACACAGCTACTTTATGAGTCTTGGCCGTGGCCCTAAGCACTTTGCTTTCCAGTATTACCACCGGATACATAAATGCCACAGACACATAACTGGGTGAACCTTTTCAGATTGTGACTCAGCTTTGCTAAAGTTTAAGCACACTCTTTTTTTGCTTTGGACCTTAACTTTAACTGCTCAGTCTCAAGTTTTTACTTGATACCTTCACGCCACAAGCACATGGTTAGGGACAGCTTGGTTTAGCCGCTTAGGCCAGGATTTTATTCCTTTAGGCCCTCCTATCCACTGATGCTTAAAGCCTTGGATCCTTTTTATTACCCTTGCCTTTTGGTTTTAAGGGCTATTGGCTTTTTGCTCTTGCCTTTTGGTTTTAAGAGCTTTTGGCTTTTTCTGCTTGCTTTTTCTTTTTCTAATCTCTTTTTTTCGCCATTTTTTTTCTCTCTTTTTTTTTCTGCAAGCTTTTGTATTCATTGCTTTTTCTTGCTTCAAGAATCATTTTTATGATTTTTCAGATTATCAAATAACATGTCTCCTTTTTCCTTATTCTTCAAGAGCCAACATATTTAACAATCATAAACATCAACTTCAAAAGACATATGCACTGTTCAAGTATTCATTCAGAAAACAAAAAGTATTGTCACCACATCAAAATAATTAAACTAGTTTCAAGGATGAATTCGAAACCCTGTACTTCTTGTTCTTTTGTTTTTAAAACAGTTTTCATTTAAGAGAGGTGGTGGATTCATATTCATAGCTTCAAGGCATAGATAATTAGACACTAATGATCATATAGTAAAGACACAAACATAAATAAAACATAAAGCTCAAAAATCGAAAAACAGGAAAATAAATAAACAAGGAGATTAAGGAATGAGTCCACCTTAGTAAGGGTGGCGTCTTCCTCTTCTTGAAGAACCAATGGTGCTTTTGAGCTCCTCTATGTCTCTTCCTTGTCTTTGTTGCTCCTCCCTCATAGCTCTTTGATCTTCTCTAATTTCATGGAGGATGATGGAGTGCTCTTGGTGTTCCACCCTTAGTTATCCCATGTTGGAACTTAATTCTCCTAGGAAAGTGTTGATTTGTTCCCAATAGTTTTGTGGAGGGAAGTGCATCCCTTGAGGCATCTCAGGAATTTCATGGTGAGGAATCTCCTCATGCTCATGTTGAGGTCCATGATCTCTTGTTTGTTCTATCTTTTTCTTAGTGATGGGCTTATCCTCTTCAATGAGGATATCTTCCTCTATGTCAATTCCAGCTGAATTACAGAGGTGGCATATGAGGTGAGGAAAGGCTAACCTTGCCTAAGTGGAGGACTTGTCAGCCACCTTGTAAAGTTCTTGAGGTATAATCTCATGAACTTCCACCTCCTCTCCAATCATGATACTATGGATCATGATGGCCCGGTCTATAGTAACTTCAGACCGGTTACTAGTAGGAATGATTGAGCGTTGAATGAACTCTAGCCATCCCCTAGCCACTGGTTTGAGGTCATGCCTTCTTAGTTGAACCGGCTTGCCTCTTGAGTCAATTTTCCATTGAGCTCCTTCCTCACATATGTCTATGAGGACTTGGTCCAACCTTTGATCAAAGTTGACCCTTCTTGTGTAGGGGCGTGCGTTCTCTTCCATCATTGGCAAGTTGAATGCCAGCCTTACATTTTCCGGACTGAAATCTAAGTATTTCCCCCGAACCATGGTAAGCCAATGCTTTGGATTCGGGTTCACACTTTAATCATGGTTCCTTGTGATCCATGTGTTTGCATAGAACTCTTGAACCTTTAGGATCCCGACTTGTTGAATGGGGTTGGTGAGAACTTCCCAACCTCTTCTTTGAATCTCAAGTCGGATCTCCGGATGCTCATTCCTTTTGAGCTTGAAAGGAACCTCAGGGATCACTTTCTTCTTGGCCACAACTTCATAGAAGTGGTCTTGATGGACCTTTGAGATGAATCTCTCCATCTTCCATGACTCAGAGGTGGAAGCAATTACCTTCCCTTTCCTCTTTCTAGAGGTTTCTCTGGCCTTAGGTGCCATAAATGGTTATGGAAAAATAAAAAGCAGTACTTTTACCACACCAAACTTAAAATGTTTGCTCGTCCCCGAGCAAAAGAAGAAAGAAAGAAGTAGAAGAAGAAGAGAACTAGAGGAGAGGGAGAGAGAGTAGGTTTTGGCCAAGTGGAAGAAGAGAGGGTTGTGTTGTGTGAAATAGAAGAAGGAATGAGGGGTTTATATAGAAGTGGGGAGGGGTTTAGGGTTCGGCCATTTAGGGTTGGGTTTGGGAGGGAAAATATTTTAAATTTGAAGATAGGTGGGGTTTATGGGGAAGAGAAGATGGATGTGAGTGGTGAGGGGGTGATGGGAAAGAGTGGTTGAAGTGATTGGTGAAGGGCATTTGGGGAAGAGAGTTATGAAAAGGTGTGAAGAGGAGAGAATATGGTTAGGTAGGGATCCTGTGGGGTCCACAGATCCTGAGGGGATCCTGTGGGGTCTACAGATCCTGAGGTGTCAAGAATTTTTTATCCCTGTACCCTTTAGACGTGTAAAACGCCCTATACATGCAATCCTGGCATTTAACGCCAGACTGCTGCCTGTTTCTAGCGTTAAACGCAACTTCCATGCTCTGTTCTGGCGTTTAACGCCAGGTAGATGCTTGTTTCTGGCGTTAAACGCCAGCTTGGTGCCTGTTTCTGGCGTTAAAAGCCAGACAGATGCTTGTTTCTGGTGTTTAAATGCCAAACTGTTCTCCTCCAGGGTGTGCTGTTTTTCATTCTATTTTTTACTCTGTTTTTGATTTTTCAGTAGTTTTTGTGACTTCACATGATCATCAACCTAAAGAAAATATAAAATAACAATGGAAAATAAATAAATATAATTAGATAACATTGGGTTGCCCTCCCAACAAGCGCTTCTTTAATGTCAATAGCTTGAGAGTGAGCTCTCATGGAGCCTCGCAGATGTTCAGAGCAAGGTTGGAACCTCCCAACACCAAACTTAGGGTTTGACTATGGGGGCTTTGGTTGACTCTGCAGTGAGAGAAGCTTTTCATGCTTTCTCTCCATGGTTACAGAAGGAGATCCTTGAGTTTTAAACACAAGGTTATCCTTATTCAGTTGAAGGATCAATTCTCCTCTGTCCACATTAATCACAGCTCTTGCTATAGCTAGGAAGGGTCTTCCAAGGATGATGGATTCATCCTCCTCCTTCCCAGTGTCTAGGATTATGAAATCAGCAGGGATGTAAAGGCCTTCAACCTTTACTAACACGTCCTCTACTTGTCTATAAGCCTGTTTTCTTGAGTTGTCTGCCATCTCTCATGAGATTCTGGTAGCTTGCACCTCAAAGATTCCCAATTTCTCCATTACAGAGAGTGGCATGAGGTTTATCCCTGACCCAAGGTCACATAGAGCCTTCTCAAAGGTCATGGTGCCTATGGTACAAGGTATTAAGAACTTTCCAGGATCCTATTTCTTCTGAGGCAGTCTCAGTTGATCCAGATCATTTAGTTCATTGATGAGCAAGGGAGGTTCATCTTCCCAAGTCTCATTACAAAATAATTTGGCATTTAGCTTCATGATTGTACCAAGGTACTTGGCAACTTGCTCTTCAGTAACATCTTCATTCTCATCAGAAGAAGAATACTCATCAGAGCTCATGAATGGCATAAGGAGGTTCAATGGAATCTCTATGGTCTCTAGATGAGTCTCAAATTCCTTTGGATCCTCAGAGGGAAACTCCTTGTTAATCACTGGACGTCCCAGGAGGTCTTCCTCACTGGGATTCATGTCCTCTCCCTCCCTTGTAGGTTCGGCCATGATGGTTAATTCAATGACCTTGCACTCTCTTTTTGGATTCTCTTCTGTATTGCTTGGGAGAGTACTAGGAGGGGTTTCAGTGACCCTTTTACTCAGCTGGCCCACTTGTGCCTCCAGATTTCTAATGGAGGACCTTGTTTCATTCATGAAACTTAAAGTGGCCTTAGATAGATTAGAGACTATATTTGCTAAGCTAGTTGGATCCAGCTCAGGACTCTCTGTCTTTTGCTGAGTGGATGATGGAAAAGGATTGCTATTGCTAAACCTGTTTCTTCCACCATTGTTAAAGCCTTGTTGAGGCTTTTGTTGATCCTTCCATGAGAAATTTGGATGATTTCTCCATGAGGGATTATAGGTGTTTTCATAGGGTTCACCCATGTAATTCACCTCTGCTAGTGCAGGGTTCTCAGGATCATAAGCTTCTCCTTCAGAAGATGCCTCTATAGTACTGTTGGATGATTCCTTCAATCCATTCAGGCTCTGAGAGATCATATTGACTTGCTGAGTTAATATTTTGTTCTGAGCCAATATGGCATTCAGAGTATCTATTTCAAGAACTCCCTTCCTCATAGGCGTCCCATTACTCACAGGATTCCTTTCAGAAGTATACATAAACTGGTTATTTGCAACCATGTCAATGAGTTCTTGAGCTTCTGCAGGCATTTTCTTTAGGTGGATGGATCCACCTGCAGAATGGTCCAGTGACATCTTTGATAACTCAGACAGACCATCATAGAATATATCCAGGATGGTCCATTTTGAAAGCATGTCAGAAGGACACTTTTTGGTCAGTTCCTTGTATCTCTCCCAAGCTTCATAGAGGGATTCTCCTTCAATCTGTCTGAAGGTTTGAACATCCACTCTAAGCTTGCTAAGCTTTTAAGGAGGAAAGAACTTGGCTAAGAAAGCCGTGACCAGCTTATCCCAAGAGTTCAGGCTATCTTTAGGTTGAGAGTCCAACCATACTCTAGCTCTGTCTCTTACAGCAAATGGGAAAAGCATAAGCCTGTAGACCTCAGGATCAACCCCATTGGTCTTAACAGTATCACAGATCTGCAAGAATTCAGTTAAGAACTGAAAAGGATCTTCAGATGGAAGTCCATGAAACTTGCAGTTCTGTTGCATCAGAGAAACTAATTGAGGTTTAAGCTCAAAGTTGTTTGCTCCAATGGCAGGAATTGAGATGCTTCTTCCATGTAAATTGGAATTTGGTGCAGTAAAGTCACCAAGCATTGATTCCAGGGCATCTTGGCTAGTTTTACTAGCTATTTTTTGTATGCTTTAGGGTGGTTTCATGCATTTTTCTAGGAAATGAGCAAGTATTTGGATGATAATGCATTCACACTATGATTCAAGCAAACATTGTAAATTTTGAATGATTTCATAAGAATTATGCATGAATTGAATGATAAAATAGATGACATGATCCTATGATTAAGAGCAAGACTTTGATGCACTTTCTTTGATTAATTTCAGGTAACAAGAAGCAGAGAAGAGCCACGTTAGTGGCTACGTTAGTAACACTAACTTGGCCACTAACGTGGAAGGAAGAAAAGTTGGAACGTTAGTGGAAACGTTAATGGCATCAACTTTGAAGAAGGAGCAGCATTAGTGGCAAAAGTGAGTGCCAATAACGCTAGCGAAGGTACAAGAAGACCCACGTTAGTCTCCACGTTCGTTACATTAACGTGGGAACTAACGTGGAAGGAAAGAGAAATGCCAACGTTAGTGGAAAAGGTGATCTCCACTAACGTTTGCGAAGCAAAAAGACCCATGTTAGCTTCCACGTTAACTACATTAACGTGGGAACTAACGTGGAAGGAAAGGGAGATGCCAAAGTTAGTGGAAAAGGAGATCTCCACTAACGTTTGTGAAGCAAAAAGACCCACGTTAGCTTCCACGTTAACTACATTAACGTGGTAGTTAACGTGGGCAAAAGTATCACCCAGCAGCCTGACCATGCCTTCTTCAAACAAGAATAACTTGAGCCACAAAGCTCCAAATGAGGTGATTTCAGTGGCATTGGAAAGTAGGATTTCAGAGCTTTCCAAGCATATATGGCACTACATGATGGACACTAAATTTGAGGGAGAAAACCTGCCCCGAAAGTGCAAAGATGAACATGGTATCAACCTGTAGTAAGGCCAGCTGACCTCTTCACCTTCCAAGAAGTATAACTCGAGTTGTAGAGATCCAAATGATGCGCTTCTAAAAGTGTTGGAAAGTAGACATCCAGAGCTTTCCAACAATATATAATAGTATGGGATGGACATTAAGTTGAGCTTCAGAAACTGGCAATTTTCAGCCCCTGATCGCGGACGTTATTGGCACTCACGTTTGCCAATAACGCCAGCCACTATGCCAGCAACCCTGTTCCCTTCAAAGGAGCATAACTTGAGTTACGGAGGTCCAATTGAGGTAATTCCAGTTGCGTTAGAAATCTGACATTCAGAGCTTTCCAACGATATATAATACTTTATAGTGGGCATGAAATTGGAGCACAAACCAGAGGTATCTTTTAAGCCCCAAAAATACCAACTGGGTAGCAAGTGTGACGTTAGCCACACTAACTTCAGCATAAATGCCACACTTGTAGCGTTAGTGTGGCTAACGTTAGCACTGACATTATCACCTGGACCTCAACTTGATTCTCTTTCAAGGAACACCCAACCTCAAGGAAGCAAGCCCACAAGTGTCAACCAATCAAGGCCACAAGAAGCATCTAGAATAGGAATTTTCATTTAATTGTAAATTGCTTTTAATTTCATTTTGTAATTTAGGAGAGCCTATATAAGGGCCTTAGCTTTTACATTCAAGGGGGGACACTCTGGAGGGGGGATTGAAGAGGGGTCTTCAGACTCCCTCCCCTCACACACTTTTCCTTCTCTTTCTTTTCTTTGTACTTTTCATTTATGAATTTTGAAGTTTCAATTTTAGTTTTAATCTTCATCTTTACTTTTCTGCACTTTCTTTCTTTTCTATTTTTGTAGAGCAATGATCAACTAACTCTTTTCATTGGGTTAGAGAGCTCTATTGTGATTCAATGGATCAATTGTAGCTCTTATTCTTCTTCTTCTTTCTTTTCTCTTGATTTTACTAGAAAGCTTTCAATCTTCATCCAATTGGGTAGTTATCTTGGAAAAGAAGCTATTCATACTTGGATCTCTTTTGAACCTTGGAAGAGGAATGAAGAGATAATGCTAGAAATGTTTTTTCATGTTAGACCAAATTGGGATTGGAAGGATATGGTGACTATAATTCTACCAATACTTGATTTGGGAATGCATGTGGTATAATCAGTGACCATACTTCATCTCTTCTCATGAGCAATTGACCAAGGAATTGGCTACTGATCAAGATTTGAGAGATTGAATTACCAAGAAATTGGAATTCGATCACTTAAGATTGCCAAGGAGATCAATGAATGCATTGATTGAGGAAGAGATGGGAATGAACTTGATCCGGAGGATTGCAATATCTCTTGATCCCAATGTTCATTTTATTTTGTTAGTTCTTACATTTACTTTTCCTGCCATTTTACTTTTCTGCACTTTATTGCTTTCTTTACTTTTATGCCATTTACATTTCCTTGTTGCTTATCACTCCAATCTGATTCGTCTAACTAGGATAATCAATTAACCATTGATTGCTTAATCCGTTAATCTCTGTGGGATTTGACCTCACTCTTTTGTGAGTTATTACTTGACGACAATTCGGTATACTTGCCGAAGGGAGACTTGTTGAGAGACAAGTTTTCCGTGTATCAAGTTTATGGCACCGTTGCTGGGGATTAATTGTGATTAACAAACTACCGGTTGATTGATTTACTAGATTAGACACTTTTCTTTTGTCTTTGTTTTCTTTTGTTACTTTATTTCCTTTTGCTAACTAACTGTTTGTGATATTGCCTCATTGGGAATTTCCTCATCTGTGACAATGGAGATTCCAATTTCTTTTGGTGATTATTGTTTGAGACAAAGCTTTCTGCAGGAAAGAAAGGAGTATCCATCATATTTTAGTCAATCAAACTTCATGGGAAACTCTCCACCACCACAGAATGATTCACTTTACTATGCTCATAGTGGGTGGAAGTATCAAGAACATGAAATAGGGTACTTTTCCCAGCCACAAAATGGTCCATATTTTGGTGAAATTGATCACTACTCAAGTTGTGGCTGGGAAGATCAAAATCAAAGAGATTTCACTCATTCATACCCCATTCATCAAGAGCCATCACCTCTCAATTATCCAACTTCACCTCCAAGTTTTACATGCCTAAATTCTTCATCATTTGAGTATGCCTCAGCACAAAAGTCTATCCCAAATCCATACAATTCATTTCACCATCCACAAAACTCAATCCACTACCCACAAGAATCATACCACTTTCAGAACACACAACCACAAAACAACCAATTCCATTCACAAGCCAACCCTGACCAACCATTACAACCTACCCAACTTCCTTTAGATAAACTTGTTAGGATGGAACTCATCATTGAAGAACTCAAAAAAAGTAGAGAAGAAGAGAGACTCGCTAGGATAGAACTCCTACTTGAAGAAATAATAAAGACAAACGAAGAGGAGAAAATAGCAAAAAGGGACCATGAAGAAAAATTGAGGCAGAATGCACAACTCTATTCTGAAGAACAATTCATTGAAGAGCTGAGATCACAAAGAGAGACCACTTCACTCCAGAAACAGAGGAGTTCATTCAAAGGTCAAGAATAAGGGAGGAAGTCAATCAAGGAAACCCACACTCCAATGAAACAGAGAGTTGCATAGAGGGTGAGTTCATTGAACCACCAATTCAAGAAGATCTTGATGAAGAGGATGCTCCAACCATAGTACATCACCCAAGTCCTGAAATCAAGGTGGTGAAGGCAATCAACATGAGCACTAAAAAGAGGATGGTGACCAAGAAAAGAAGGACAATATCCATGAAGAAGAAAATGTCAACTAAAAGCCATCCCACCCCTACCCCAACAAGCAAGTTTACACAAGCTAACAATAGAAGAAAGCTTGCTGGGGAGAGGCACTCAAAACAAGGGGCATTAACTGGCTCCTCTTTCCTCTTGAGGTCATTCCTCTTAACAAACTGGAAGAAGAGGAAGAAAGTCATGAACAATATGTCAAGCTAATGACATTAAAAGAGCGCTTGTTGGGAGGCAACCCAACCGTAGGTAACATTTCCTTGCTTTGCTTAGTTCACTTTCAATAATTTGGCATATGATTGCATTCTAAGTTTGGTGTTGCCATGCAACAATTTGTTTTTCAATCTTCACTGGGTACTTGCAACATTCTAAATTGAAAGTGTCACACTAAGTTTGGTGTTGCCACTTAACTTTCATGCAAAGTACCATGCCAACACCACTTATTAATGCAATCAAAATGTCTCTATTTGTATCTCTTGTGCCTTTATTGTATCCTTAATCTTGCTTGCTGAAACACATGCACACTCATACTTCTTTCTAAGACACTCATGATCTATCATAGACCCCATCACCACTGTTTTAATTGTTGCTTGAGTATAAGCAATCATTCTAAGTTTGGTGTGGGAAGGGGAAGAATAGGAGGAAAAGGGCAACAACAATGAAGATGAACTACAAGGTGGTAAAGTTCCTTTTTCCTCTTACTTATTTCCAGCACTTTAAATTGCATGATTGTCTTCTATTTTCTTTGTATGCATGTGTGATTACTCCTTGTGAATAAGCATAATTTGATATTTGATTTGTAACATGTTGCTATGATATCATGATTATCATCTTGAATTTTACTTGCACCCAATATCTCTAAGAATGCAACAAAGAAATCATTCTTTTGAAAGGAAAATGTTGAAGAATTTTATAAATCTTGGGGCAAGCAACAGATTAAGAGGAGTGGGGGTTCTGATTGTATGATTGTGTCTTGAGGTTGCATGTTTGTGAAAACTTGCATGGGAGCTCATAGACAGGAAATGAAGTTTAGAGAAGTATTATGGAATTTCTCAAACATCTATTGATCTAAGAAGTAGTAACAAAAGAAAACAAAAGAAAAAGAAAAACAAAGAACAAGCCCAAGGCTCTGAGCATCAATTACTAGGAAGAAGAAGAAAGAAACAAGAACTCAAAGAGTTATTGTCCTAGTTAAATGCTTGTGGTGGATTTGTATCAAAGAGAGAGGTTTGAGCAAGTAAATCCTAAGGGGTGCTTCAACACCTAATACCTTAGACCAACTGGTTTGGGAGTATTGATTGAAAGCTTATCTTAAAAAGCCACTTTGATACATGACACCTAGAGTCGAGGCCAAATTCCAAAAAAGAAAGAAAAATGCTAGAAAATAAGTGCTACTTCAAGGTGACAATCTATAAAGAGATTTCCATAATATCATTTGAATGAAAGTTCTAAGATCTAAGACTTCCAAAATGTAAGGACTAATGAGCACTGGAATCCTTGCATAAGCATACAAATTAGAGTTCACCCCACTACCACTTATTCACTTCACCCACTAAGGCATCATAAGCAATTCTTCAATACATTTCAATTAAGAGAATTCTTTGTGCATAGTTCTTTTCTTGCTTGGGGACAAGCAAGATTTAAGTTTGGTGTTGTGATGCCAGGGCATCTTGGCTAGTTTTACTAGCCATTTTTTGTATGCTTTAGGGTGGTTTCATGCATTTTTCTAGGAAATGAGCAAGTATATGGATAAAATTGCATTCACACCATGATTCAAGCAAACATTGTGAATTTTGAATGATTTCATGAGAATTATACATGAATTGAATGATAAAATAGATGATGCATGATCCCATGATTAAGAGCAAGACTTTGATGCACTTTGTTTGATTAATTTCAGGTAACAAGAAGCAGAGAAGAGCCACGTTAGTGGCTACGTTAGTACCACTAACTTGGCCACTAACGTGGAAGGAAGGAAAGTTGGAACGTTAGTGGGAACGTTAATGGCATCAACTTTGAAGAAGGAGCAGCGTTAGTGGCAAAAGTGAGTGCCAATAACGCTAGCGAAGGTGCAAGAAGACCCACGTTAGTCTCCACGTTAGTTACATTAACGTGGGAACTAACGTGGAAGGAAAGGGAGATGCCAACGTTAGTGGAAAAGGTGATCTCCACTAACGTTTGCGAAGCAAAAAGACCCACGTTAGCTTCCATGTTAACTACATTAACATGGGAACTAACGTGGAAGGAAAGAGAGATGACAAAGTTAATGGAAAAGGTGATCTCCACTAACGTTTGCAAAGCAAAAAGACCCACGTTAGCTTCCATGTTAACTACATTAACATGGTAGTTAACGTGAGCAAAAGTCTCACCCAGCAGCCTGACCATGCCTTCTTCAAACAAGAATAACTTGAGCCACAAAGCTCTAAATGAGGTGATTCTAGTGGCATTGGAAAGTAGGATTCCAGAGCTCTCCAAGCATATATGGCACTACATGGTGGACACTAAATTTGAGGGAGAAAACCTGCCCCGAAAGTGCAAAGATGAACATGGTATCAACCTGTAGTAAGGCCAGTTGACCTCTTCACCTTCCAAGAAGTATAACTCGAGTTGTAGAGCTTCAAATGATGCACTTACAAAGGTGTTGGAAAGTAGACATCCAGGGTTTTCCAACAATATATAATAGTATGGGGTGGACATTAATTTGAGCTTCAGAAACTGGCAATTTTCAGCCCTTGATCGCGGACGTTATTGGCACTCACGTTTGCCAATAACGCCAGCCACTATGCCAGCAATCCTGTCCTCTTCAAAGGAGCATAACTTGAGTTACAGAGGTCCAATTGAGGTGATTTCAGTTGCGTTAGAAAGCTGACATTCAAAGCTTTCCAACGATATATAATACTCTATAGTGGGCATGAAATTGGAGCACAAACCATAGGTATCTTTTAAGCCCCAAAAACACCAACTGGGTAGGAAGTGTGACGTTAGCCACACTAACTTCAGCATAAATGCCACACTTGTAGCGTTAGTGTGGCTAACGTTAGCACTGACATTAGTACCTGGACCTCAACTTGATTCTCTTTCAAGGACCACCCAACCTCAAGGAAGCAAGTCCACAAGTGTCAACCAATCAAGGCCACAAGAAGCATCTAGAATAGGAATTTTCATTTAATTGTAAATTGCTTTCAATTTCATTTTGTAATTTAGGAGAGCCTATATAAGGGCCTTAGCTTTTACATTCAAGGGGGGACACTCTGAAGGGGGGAATGAAGAGGGGTCTTTGGACTCCCTCCCCTCACACACTTTTCCTTCTCTTTCTTTTCTTTGTACTTTTCATTTATGAATTTTGAAGTTTCAATTTTAGTTTTAATCTTCATCTTTACTTTTCTGCACTTTCTTTCTTTTCTATTTTTATAGAGCAATGATCAACTAACTCTTTTTATTGGGTTAGAGAGCTCTATTGTGATTCAATGGATCAATTGTAGCTCTTATTCTTCTTCTTCTTTCTTTTCTCTTGATTTTACTAGAAAGCTTTTAATCTTCATCCAATTGGGTAGTTATCTTGGAAAAGAAACTATTCATACTTGGATCTCTTCTGAACCTTGGAAGAGCAATGAAGAGATCATGCTAGAAATGCTTTCTCATGTTGGACCAAATTGGGGTTGGAAGGATATGGTGACTATAATTCTACCAACACTTGATTTGGGAATGCATGTGGTATAATCAGTGACCATACTTCATCTCTTCTCATGAGCAATTGACCAAGGAATTGGCTATTGATCAAGATTTGAGAGATTGAATTACCAAGAAATTGGAATTCGATCACTTAAGATTGCCAAGGAGATCAATGAATGCATTGATTGAGGAAGAGATGAGAATGAACTTGATCCGGAGGATTGCAATATCTCTTGATCCCAATGTTCATTTTATTTTTTTAGTTCTTACATTTACTTTTCCTGCCATTTTACTTTTCTGCACTTTCTTGCTTTCTTTACTTTTATGCCATTTACATTTCCTTGTTGCTTATCACTCCAATCTGATTCGTCTAACTAGGATAATCAATTAACCATTGATTGCTTAATCCGTTAATCTATGTGGGATTCGAACTCACTCTTTTGTGAGTTATTACTTGACGACAATTCGGTATACTTGCCGAAGGGAGACTTGTTGAGAGACAAGTTTTCCGTGTATCAAGCATCTTCCTTGCATTGTTATTATTTTCGGCCATGTCTCCTTCTTTTTCGAAAATTTCTGTCAGATTTTCTCCAGAGAGTTGTGCTTTAGCTTCCCTTAGCTTCCTCTTCAGAGTCCTTTCAAGTTCAGGATCAGCCTCAACAAGAATGTTCTTATCCTTGTTCCTGCTCATATGAAAAAGAAGAAAACAGAAAAGAAAATATGGAATTCTCTATGTCACAGTATAGAGATTCCTTTATGTGACTAGAAGAAGATAAGAATAAAAGAAGAGAAATTTGAACACCAAGAGGAAAAGAGGGTTCGAATTTTGAGATGAAGAGAAGTGTTAGTAAATAAATAAATAAATAAATAAATAAATAAATAATTAGAAGGAGATGAGGGAGAGGGAATTTCGAAAATTAATTAAATTAAAAATAAAATTTAAAGTTAAATTTCAAAAATTTAGAATTGAAATCAAATTAAATTAAAAATTAAAACAATTAGTTAAATGAAAAAGGAATTTTAAAAAAGAGGGAAAGGATTTTCCAAAATTAGAAAGAGAGAGTTAGTTAGGTAGTTTTGAAAAAGATATGATTGAAACAAAAAGATAGGATTAGTTTGAAAAATATTTGAAAATCAATTTTCGAAAAGATAAGAGGTTAGAAAAGAAGTTAAAAAATGTTTTGAAATTGATTTTGAAAAGATATGATTGAAACTTATTTTGAAAAAGATTTGAAAAAGAAATTTAAAAAGATTTGATTTTGAAATCAAAGTTGATTACTTGACTAACAAGAAACAAAAAGATTTGATTTTAAAATTTAAAGATTGAACCTTTCTTATTAGGCAAGTAACAAACTTAATATTTTTGAATCAATCACATTAATTGTTAGCATTGAATTCGAAAATATGGAATAAAAATAAGAAAAAGATTTTGAAAATTAATTTGAAATTTTCAAAAATCATAAAAGAAAAATGAAAAAGATTTGATTTTTGAAAAATATTTGAAAAAGATAGAATTTTGAAATTGAAAATTTGATTTGACTCATAAGAAATAACAAGATTTTAAAATTTTTTGAAAAAGTCAAATCAAATTTTCGAATTTTATGAGTGAAAAAGGGAAAGATATTTTTTTTATTTTTGAATTTTAATAAAGAAAGAGAAAAACATCAAAACATGTGATGCATGAAAATTTTGGATCAAAACATGTGATGCATGCAAGAAGACTATGAATGTCAAGATGAACACCAAGAACACTTTGAATGTCAAGATGAACATCAAGAACTTATTTTTGAAAAATTTTCAAGAAAAGAAAACATGCAAGACACCAAACTTAAAAATTTTTATTCTTTAGACATTAATGATTCAAGAATGCATATGAAAAATAAGAAAAGACACAAAACAAGAAAATATGAAGATCAAACAAGAAGACTGGCCAAGAACAACTTGAAGATCATGAAGAATGCAATGCATGAATTTTCGAAAATAATTTTTAGAAAATTAAAAAGATGCAATTGACACCAAACTTAAAACTTGACTCTAGACTCAAACAAGAAACACAAAAATATTTTTGATTTTATGATTTTATAATTTTTTTTATTTTTCAAAAATTAATTGGGAAAAACGAAACAGAAGAAATAAAATTTTTTTATATTTTTTCGAAAATAAGAAATAAAAAGCTTAAAATTAAAATAAAATTACCTAATCTGAGCAACAAGATGAACCGTCAGTTGTCCAAACTCGAACAATCCCCGGCAACGGCGCCAAAAACATGGTGCGCAGAAATCGTGACGGTTCCATTCCTTGGTAACGGCGCTGAAAACATTATACGCACTTTCATCATCTTAATTCTTTGTCAAAACTTCGCACAACTGACCAGCAAGTGCACTGGGTTGTCCAAGTAATAAACCTTACGTGAGTAAGGGTCGATTCCACGGAGATTGTCGGCTTGAAGCAAGCTATGGTCACCTTGTAAATCTCAGTCAGGCGGATTCAAATGTATTAAGAGATTATAGTGTACTAAAAGATAATTAAAATAGGATAGAGATACTTATGTAATTCATTAGTGAGAATTTCAGATAAGCGTATAGAGATGCTTTCGTTCCTCTGAACCTCTGCTTTTCTGCTGTCTTCATCCAACCATTCCTACTCCTTTCCATGGCAAGCTTTATGTAGGGCATCACCATTGTCAATGGCTACATCACATCCTCTCTGTGAAAATGGTCCAATGCGCTGTCACTGCATGGCTAATCATCTGTCGGTTCTCGATCATACTGGAATAGGATTTACTATCCTTTTGCGTATGTCACTACGCCCAGCACTCGCGAGTTTGAAGCTCGTCACAGCCATCCCTTCCCAGATCCTACTCGGAATACCACAGACAAGGTTTAGACTTTCCGGATCTCAAGAATGGCCATCCATGGGTTCTAACTTATACCACGAAGATTCTAATATCTCGGACTCGGTCCTCTGTATTAGATATCTAAGAGATACTCATTCTAGCTTGTTTGCATGTAGAACAGAAGTGTTTGTCAGGCACGCGTTCATGGGTGAGAATGATGATGAGCGTCACATAATCATCACATTCATCATGTTCTTGGGTGCGAATGGATATCTTAGAATAGGGATAAGCTTGAATTGAATAGAAAAATAGTAGTACTTTGTATTAATTCATGAGGAACAGCAGAGCTCCACACCTTAATCTATGGAGTGTAGAACTCTACCGTTGAAAATACATAAGTGATAAGGTCCAGGCATGGCCGAATGGCCAGCCCCCAAAACGTGATCAAAGGATCAAAAGATAATCCAAAGATGTTCCAAAGATGTAAATACAATAGTAAAAAGTCCTATTTATACTAAACTAGTTACTAGGGTTTACAGAAATGAGTAAATGATGCAGAAATCCACTTCTGGGGCCCACTTGGTGTGTGCTTGGGTTGAGCATTGAGCTTTACACGTGTAGAGGCTTCTCTTGGAGTTGAACGCCAGTTTGTAACCTGTTTCTAGCGTTTAACTCCACTTTGCAACCTGTTTCTGGCATTTAACTCCAGAATGCAGCATGGAACTGGCGTTTAACGCCGGTTTGCATCGTCTAAACTTGGGCAAAGTATGGACTATTATATATTTCTGGAAAGCCCTGGATGTCTACTTTCCAACGCAATTGAGAGCGCGCCATTTGGAGTTCTGTAGCTCCAGAAAATCCACGTTGAATGCAGGGAGGTCAGAATCCAACAGCATCTGCAGTCCTCCTTCAACCTCTGAATCTAATTTTTGCTCAAGTCCCTCAATTTCAGCCAGAAAATACCTGAAATCACAGAAAAACACACAAACTCATAGTAAAGTCCAGAAATGTGATTTTTATTTAAAAACTAATAAAAATATACTAAAAACTAACTAAATCATACTAAAAACTATGTAAAAACAATGCCAAAAAGTGTATAAATTATCCGCTCATATAAAATCCTCTATTATTCTTGGTATACACTTTTTAGCTATAGGTAGAGCTCTGATTGATGTGCCAAAGGGTGAATTAACCCTGAGGGTAAATGAAGAACAGGTGATCCTTAATGTTTTTGAAGCTCTCAAGCACCCTAATGATTCTAAAGGGTGTATGAGAATTGATGTTGTTGAACCACTTGTTCAAGAAGTACTGAAATCTGAGGTACTTGATGACATTCTGGATCCTATTTCTGAGTATAAATTAGTCGAAGTTGATGATTCACCACCCCAGAAGGTACTAGTTCACACGCCTAAAGTATAGGAGGAAGCCCCCAAGCTTGAGCTCAAAGATTTACCTCCTTCTCTGAAATATGTGTTCTTGGATGAAAATGGTTCCTATCCAGTGATTATTAACTCTTCCTTGAATCATGAAGAGGAAGAGGCGCTTATTTCAGTGCTCAGGAGCCATAAAACAGCTATTGGGTGGACCATTAGTGACTTGAAGGGGATTAGTCCAACCAAGTATATGCACAAGATCCTCCTTGAAGATGATGCTAAACCAGTTGTGCAACCACAAAGGAGACTCAATCCAACTATGAAAGAGGTGGTCCAAAAAGAGGTAATGAAACTATGGGAAGCAGGTATTATTTACCCTATTTCTGACAGTTCTTGGGTAAGTCCAGTGTAGGTAGTTCCCAAGAAAAGAGGGATGACAGTGATCAAGAATGAAGAGAATGAGCTTATTCCTACAAGAACAATCATAGGATGGAGAATGTGTATAGACTACAGGAGGCTCAACACTGCTACAAGGAAGGATCACTTCCCCCTGCCTTTCATTGATCAGATGCTTGAGAGGTTATCTGGTCATGCTTTTTACTATTTTCTAGATGGATATTCTGGATATAATCAAATTGCAGTGGACCCTCAAGATCAAGAGAAGACAGCATTCACATGCTCCTTTGGAGTATTTGCCTACAGAAGAATGCCTTTTGGACTTTGCAATGCTCCAGCAACTTTTCAGAGGTGTATGCTGTCAATTTTTTCTAATATGGTTGAAAAATTCATTGAGGTATTTATGGATGACTTTTATGTTTTTGGTAATTCTTTTGAATCTTGCCTTAAGCATTTATCTCTTGTCTTGAAACAGTGTCAAGAATCAAACCTTGTTTTAAATTGGAAAAAATGTCATTTTATGGTTACAGAAGGTATTGTTCTTGGACACCGGATTTCAAGTAAGGGAATTGAGGTTGATAGAGCAAAGGTGGAGGTAATTGAAAAATTACCACCAGCAGCTAATGTTAAGGCAGTCAGGAGTTTCTTAGGTCATGCAGGATTTTATAGAAGATTTATAAAGGATTTTTCTAAAATTGCTAAACCATTAAGCAATCTGTTGGTTGCTGATGTTCTTTTTGTCTTTGATTCTGATTACCTGCATGCTTTTAAAACACTGAAAGCAAACCTTACCTCTGCTCTCATTATAGCTACCCCTGACTGGGATTTACCATTTAAATTAATGTGTGATGCTAGTGACTTTGCTATAGGAGCTGTTTTAGGACAGAGGCATGGTAAGCTTGTACATGTCATTTACTATGCCAGTCGTTGTGTTAAATGATGTCCAAAAGAATTACACAACTATAGAAAAGGAATTATTAGCTGTTGTGTATGTTGTTGATAAGTTTAGGTCCTATTTACTTGGTTCTAAGGTTATTGTTTACACTAACCATGCTGCTTTGAAGTACCTTCTAACTAAGCAGGATTCTAAACCAAGATTAATCAGATGGGTGTTGCTCCTTCAGGAGTTTGATATTGAGATAAAAGACAGGAAAAGGGTCAGAAAATCAAGTGGCTGACCATCTCTCCAGAATTGAGCCTGAAGTAGGAGTACAACCACCCACAGCTGTGACTAAGACATTTCTGGATGAGCAATTGTTCCTCATTTAGCAGGCTCCATGGTTTGCAGACATTGCAAATTATAAGGCCATAAATTTTATTCCAAGGGAGTACAGTAGGCAACAAGTGAAGAAGCTATTGACTGATGCAAAGTACTACATTTGGGAGGAACATACCTCTTTAAAAGGTATTCAGATGGTATGATCTGGAGATGTGTCCCAGATGAAGAAAAATAGCAGATTCTTTGGCACTGTCATGGTTCTGAGTATGGAGGCCACTTTGGTGGTGAAAGGACAGCTACAAAGGTCCTTCAAAGTGGGTTTTACTGGCCGACTCTCTTCAGAGACTCAAGAGCATTTGTAAAGCACTGTGACATATGTGAAGAAACCACAAATCTCCCTGCCAACCATGAAATGCCACAGCAGGAGATTCTTGAAGTTGAGTTGTTTGATGTGTGGGGTATTGATTTCATGGGACCTTTCCCACCCTCACATTCAAACAACTATATTCTAGTGGCAGTTGATTATGTGTCCAAGTGGGTGGAAGCTGTGGCTCTGCCTACCAATGATGCCAAGGTGGTAATGAGCTTTCTTCAGAGATATATCTTTAGCCGGTTTAGTGTTCCAAGGACACTCATTAGTGATGGAGGAAGTCACTTCTGTAATAGACAGATGGATTCTCTTCTGTAGAGATATGGAGTCCGTCATAAAGTGGCAACCCCCTATCACCCTCAGACAAGTAGACAGATTGAAGTTTCCAACAGGGAACTCAAGCGGATTCTAGAGAAGACCGTCAGTGTTTCAAGAAAGGACTGGTCTAGGAAGGTTTATGATGCTTTCTGGGCATACCGGACAGCTTACAAGACTCCTATTGGCATGTCCCCTTATCAGTAGGTCTATGAAAAAGCCTGTCACTTGCCAGTTGAGCTGGAGCATAAAGCTTACTGGGCAATCCGATATCTGAATCTTGATTTAGAAGCTGCAGGATTCAAGCGAATGCTTCAGTTGAATGAGCTTGATGAATTCAGATATTCAGCCTATGAGAATGCTAAGCTCTATAAGGAGAGAACCAAGTTACTGCATGACAAGAATATTGCCATCAGAGTCTTTGAGAAAGGACAGATAGTGCTTTTGTATAATTCAAGCCTCAAACTCTTTCCCGGGAAGCTGAAATCCCGGTGGTCAGGACCGTTTGTGGTTACCAGAGCTTCACCATATGGTTATGTGGAAATACAGGAAGAGAATTCTGACAGAAAATTTACAGTGAATGGCCAGAGGTTGAAGCACTATCTTGGAGGCGAGATTGATCGCCAGAGGTCCGCTCATCTGCTGAATTAGCAGAACTGACCGTCAAGCTGGTGGCGTTAAAGAAGCGCTTGTCGGGAGGCAACCCAATAATTTCGTATCCTTAGTTATTTTTTGTAGTAGTAGTTTTATTACTTATTTTATTTTTTATTGAGTTTCTACTGTTTTTCTGATCATGCAGCTATTTTATAACAGGAACCGAACACTTCAGGCGACACAAAAAAAAAAAAGAGCACACGACGCGTACGCGTCATATGTGTGTGCATGAAAAATAAAATTGGACATAGAGTTGAGCAGGAGTGGGGCTGGACCTATGCTGGGCGCATAACCCGCATCACGCGTATGCGTACCTCACGCGTGCGTGTCATTTGCGCAAATGGCCACCCACGCATACGCGTCTCTGACGCGTACGCTTGACCCTGAAAATCAGCGTCAATGAATGTTTGGGCAAAGAGTTACGATGGCTTGGGGATGGAAGTGTGCTGGAGGCACAAAGTTGATCACGCGTACGCATCTCTGACGCGTGCGCGTGATGAACAGACTCTTGACGGTTTAGAATTTCACTAATGAAATCTCATTGCAAGTATAGTTTCTAAACCAATCAATAATCCTTTCATACAAAAATTTGTTTGTCACTAAAACAAACCCCTAAATTTATAAACTGAAGTATTGGAACCTCGGGTCGTTCTCCCTAGCAATCACAATAAAGTGTTCTTGTTATTGGTTATGGAGTATGTTTGGAGTTTTTGAGATGAGAGACAAGAAATGTAAATGGCAATGAAAATAAACTAACAACTAACAAAGCTCTTGGCTAGATATGAGAACTAGAAGTCCTATCCTAGTTATCCTCCTCAAATGTGACCACAAATTATCCATTGCTACCACTTAGTTAACCTCTAACCATGGAGGAAAGTCAAGTGGATGAATCAACTTGATTCCACAAGTCTTAGCCAACTCCCAAGGGAAAGACTAGCTTTAGTGGTATCCAAATCAATTAGCAACTTCTAATTGTCAATCAACAAAGGAATTAGATAACTCAAGCATCACTAATTACTCCACCTAGGCCAAGAGGAACAAAATCTATACTAAAATCCAACCAAGCATTTCATCAAACACTTGGAAGGCACTAAAGAAAAGCATAGTAAATGGATAACAACAATAAAATCTAACAATAATTATTGTAAGAAATCAATAACAACAATCAAAAGGAACACAATTATTATGAATTACCTTTAATTGAGTTGAAAGAGAAGAGAAGGAACAAAAGTAGATCTACAACAAAGCATGGAAACAAAATAGAAGAGATTACAACAAAAGAATAGAGGAAGATGAATGTAACAACAAGAATTGAGAATTAAAAGTAGAAGGAATGAATTGAAACCTAGATCTAAGAACTAAACCTAATCCTAATTCTAATCCTAGAGAGAAGTGAGAGCTTCTCTCTCTAAAACTAACTAAAACTAATCCTAATGTGTGTAAATGATGCTAAGTGATGATTCCCTTCAATCCTTGGACCTTTAAATGCATTTTGGTGCCAAAGTTGGTTGTAAATTGGGCCCCACAGCTCTCAGAAATTGCTAGGCATGTTTTCTATTAAAAAAATCATGTGCACCCACCGGCGCGTATGCGTACAGTGCGCGTGCGCGTCCCTTGCTTTTTCGTGATCCACGCGTGTGCATACAGTGTGCGTGCGCGTGGATGAAGATATCCAAATCTTTGGCTTTTTCATGTGTTCTCCACTTTGCATGCTTTCCTCTTCACTCCTTTGATTCATTCCTAGCCTTTTCAACCTGAAATCACTTAACAAACAAATCAAGGCATCTAGTGGAATCAAGGGTGAATTGAATTTAGCTAATTAAGGACCTAGAAAGTATGTTTTCACACTTAAGCACAAATTGGGAGACAATCATGAAACCATGCTATTTCATTGAATAAATGTGAGTAAAAGGTGATAAAATCCTCTAAAATCAATACAAGATAAACCCTAAATATGGGGTTTATCAACCTCCCCACACTTAAACCAAGCATGTCCTCTTGTTTAAACTAAGAGAAAGCAAAGGGATCAACATTTATTCAGTGAAATCTAACTAAATGCAATCTACCTATATGCAAATATCAAAATGAATGTAATTGCTTAGTCAAAATAAATCAATTCCCAAGAAGCATATATGCACAAGGGCTAAGGACTAGCAAGTCTAATCCACAATTGAATTGAGTTATTAAATATTTTTACAAACTTGCATGAAGAATGATGATCATAGGTGAAAACATGTAATTGAGCATCAAACCCTCACCGAATGTGTTTGCACTCTATTCGCTCAAGTGTTTAAGGTTGATTCACTCAATTCTCCCCTAATCATGCTTTCCAAGATTTGTTTTTCTTCTAACAATCGACATATATTTCATGCATGCATACAAGTATCATGAGGTCTTTTCTTTAGGTTGTAATGGGGCTAGGGTCAAGGTAGGATGCATATTTAGTCAAGTGAGCTTGAAATTTGAATCTTTGATAAGCTTAAACTTCCCACCTAACCTATGACACCCTATATAATTAAGTTCTAACCTAGCTACCCATCTTTCACTTTTTAATATACTCATGCATTTTTTTTTCATTTCTCAACACATATGCATTGATTTTATTGAGCTTCGCTTTGCTTTGGGGCATTTTGTCGCCTTTTATTTCTTTTCTTTTTTTTTCTTTATTTTTCTATTTTTTTCTATTTTTTTCTTTCTTTCTTTTTTCTTTTGTTTTTTCTCTTTTTTTTTCTTTCAAACTATATACAAGAACATCAATGCATAAGGTCTATACATTTTAATTAACACATGAGCATGTACCCAATTCCCAATATTTACAACAAAAATACAAAACTACCCTTTTATTCACCCAATGTCCCAAGTTTTTCCACACTTGAATGTAAAACACTCTCACTAGCTTAAGCTAATCAAAGATCCAAATAGAAGACTTCTATTGTTTTTCGCTTTAGGGCTTGTAATGTGCTAAATTAAGAACAAAGTGGGTTAATCGTAGGCCCAAATTGGCTAACAATGGAAGATAAAAGGTAAGGCTATTTGGGTAAGTGAGCTAAATGAAATGATGGCCTCAATCATATAAATGTATGAATACACAAAATAATGGACATACAGAATCAAACAAATCAAAGATTACAATCATAGAAAGAGAACAATGCACACAAGAAGGGAAAATAAGTGGTTATAAGATGTAACCACACCATTAGGCTCAAATCTCACTAGCTTGTGTTCTTAGCTCAAAAACATGATCTATAATATATATAATTCAAGCAAGTTCTATGAAAGGTTTTCACTCAAATCAATTGGTGCCCTATAGATAGAATTCTTAAAAAATTAATCTCATTATTTTGACTAAGCTTATTGTGTGTATATATGCAAAAATAAGAAAATGAAACAAAAATCTTAAAAGACCTAAAAAATGAAATGAAAAAGTGTTGAGATTAGAAACTTGTCACCCAAAATCGCCGACCGGTCAGACGACCTCCCCACACTTAAAAGTTTGCACCGTCCTCGGTGCACTCAAAGATGAGCAAGGGGGTACGGCGACTCTCCGGATTGCCACCTTCAGCTGGTAGGTTAACCGGTTGCTGTGTATTCTTTCTTCTGCTTCCATTTTTACTTGTGGTGCATCACTCATGAAAAACAAAAATATAACACCATAAGATGAGAAAACAAAAGCAAGGAAGCATATATTGTTGGAATGAGGGACTAATCACTAGAATTGAGTGAGTGAATTAGTGTGACATTAGGAAAATAGGGATGTGAGTTCTAAATTAGGTGGTTTAGAACATACATTAGCATAAAAGTTATGTCACAAAAGAAGTATGTACTTTACTCATTCTAGTGTGCTTGAAATGCTTTAAGTAAACTTGTAAGGTAAAACAAGCATTAAAGAAGCATGAGAGCGTTCAAGCTAAAAGCATATGGATGCATATAATCATGAAACACAATGCATTGAAGTAAATGCTCAACATCCAATATCAAGAGAATCCCTAATCAAAGAATAGGGGTCAAATCACATGGTGGCCAAATCATGCAATTCAAGAAGAGTTACAAGCCGAAGGCAATTCTCATCACTTGGTATTCTTAAAAGGTAAGCATAAAAAACTCAAAACCAAGTAGCAAAATATAACCTCAACAATAGAATCCAATCAAAGATTATAAATATAATGACTTTATGATAACATCCTTTTTTTAATACTCAACAGCAATTAATGGTAGACAAGAATAACAATCCAACACTTACAATGAAAAAGAGAAAATGAAATGAAAACTAACTAAAACTAACTAATCAACTAACTAACTAACTAATTAGTTAACTAAAATAAATGGTTATCAATGGTGTTTGGGAGTGTTGGATGAGGGGTAGAAGAAGGGAAGAAGAAAGGAGAAGGAAAGAAATGGAAAGAGGAGAAGAAAAGAGATGTGTTGAAGGAAGGACATCCGCGCGTACACGCGAATGGCACGCGCGCGCGGATGGTGGTGCAATGGACGTGACGCGTACATGCACATGGCGCGTCCGCGTCGATGGCTTATTTCGAGAGTGGCGTGTACGCGTCATGTGCGCGTACGCGCGAGTTGGTTTTGTGCCAAAGGCACAATGTGCGCGCAACGTTCGCACAACTCTCGGGTTTTTGGCTTGGGGGTGGAATTTCTCAATCCACGCATACGCGTACATGGCGCGTCCGCGTGGGTAGGTGAAAATGCTTGATGCGCGCGTACGCACGCGGTGCGTGTATGCGCGGATGGTGCTCTGTTTTTCAAAAAATTTGTTTATATGTTTTTGCACCAATCCAAGCATTCCAAACCTCCAAACAGCTACCAAAACACTATAAAACCTTATTTAACATACTAAACTACCAAATAAACTCAACAAACCAACAAAAACATGAAATTAAACTAATTTTATCAATATGTACAAAAGAAAAAATGAAAAGATATTACCATGGTGGGGTGTCTCCCACTTAGCACTTTTGTTTATTGTCCTTAAGTTGGACTTATGGGGAGCTCCTCTCAAGGTGGCTTGTGCTTGAAACTATCCTTGAACATCCACCAATGCTTGAATCTCCAATAAACTCCATTATTTAGTTTTAATATCTTCAAGCTTTGATGGAGTTCTTCACAAACCATGAGCTCCCAAATTTGATTTTCCCTGTGCGATCCGGGATCCCACACTTTTTTTTGACACCCGTCCTTGAGTTGGTCATCATTATTCCATCCGGGTGGCATGGCCTTGGAATTCTCAAAGAAGCTTCGAAACAACTTCGTAGACCCATGCAATTTGGTTCCACACCAACCATTGCTCTTGAATTTTGAGCTTGCAACCATCATGAGCTTAGAATGAAGTTTCTAACCAATACACAACTCTTTCCTACTCTTAACTCCACAAAGAGCTCGAAGTTGACCATCATTTTCAATCAAACCATATTCAAGTGAGAAAGTAAAGCTTAGGGATAAGAATTTTACCCACTTGAATGTTGTGTAGGATGGTGACTTAGGAAGGAGTGGTCCCAATGATCTTGCAAGCTCCACTCCCTTGTGCTCTTCCTTGACTATCTCCACCTCTTTGCAAGCTTCCTCAATTTCAACCTTTTCCCTTGTATCACTTGGCTTGGTGTTGTCTTCAAGAAATTCAATCTCTTGCCCAATGAGAGGTGATTCAATTTTGGATAGGAATTCATTGATGAATGAATCTGTCTCTTGATCAACCTCTTCATATTCTTCAATTTTGATATACACCATGTCCGCTTTTTTTTCTTGATAGCTCTCTTCCGATTCACTCTCTTTTTCATTGCTCACCAAGGGTATGGGAGGTTGTGCACATTCTTCTATAATTTCAATTTCATGTCCAATGGGAAAGGGTTCAATTGTGGATAAAAATTCATCCATGATTGAATCCATCTCTTGATAAACCTCTTTCAAGTCTCCAACTAAGATATGCCTTGGAGGTTGTGCACCCTCCTCAACATCAATATCAAGCTTCTTGGAAGAGTTCTTCATGATGTTACATTTCCATGGACTTTCAACATCTCCTAAATCTTCAACTACCTCTTCCTTTTCTACAATAACCATAGGCTCCTCCAATTGCTTTAATACAAAATAACATTCCTCATTTCCCACCGGAGTTTCCAATCTCTCCTTCATGCTATGATCTTCAATGGATTCTTCACATGTGGCTATGGAAGCACCTTGAGTGTTCAAGAATTGGTGGGCTAAAGTATGCACTACCTTGGTCAAATTAGTCACAAACTCTAGGGTGTTCCTTTGCATATCCGCTTGTCCTTGAAGTACCAAGGTAAGAGAATCATCTATTGGGGCTTGGGATGGATAAGAGGGTTCATTATTTTGGAGTATGGGCTCAAAGTAGGAAGGTGATTCTTCTTGGTAGAGGTATGGAGATGGTGAGTATTGAGGTGGTTCTTCATAGTATTCATGATAGGGTTGTGGTGGTTCCAAAGGTTCTTGCTCATAACGGTCACAAGGAAATGGCATGGGTGATTAGTCATATGATGGATATGGATCATAGGAAGATGTTTGGTATGGAAAGGCTTGTGAGTATGGTTGAGGTTCATGTTGAGGACAAGATTCATAGGCATATGATGGTGGTTGTTGATTGTGACAAGAATATTCACCATAGCCATTGAATTGACATGTATTAGGATGGTGATTATACCTATAAGTATCCGGAGGTTGTTGCCAATAGGAGTGATCAATTCCTTGAGGCTCCTCCCATCTTTGTTGGTTCCATCTATAATGAGTATCATCATTGAAGTTCACATTTCCTACAACATAATTAGAACCAAACTCATAGCCAAAGTGAGAATTCATAGTGGAAAAACAAAATAAATCTAACAAAAACTAGAAACAAGCAAAATACAAACCTATTCACACTATTCACACATATACAATAACCAATAACATAACACCATTGCAACTCCCCGACAACGGCGCCATTTTGATGAACGGACTCTTGACGGTTTAGAATTTCACTAATGAAATCTCGTTGTAAGTATAGTTTCTAAACCAATCAATAATCCTTTCATACAAAAATTTGTTTGTCACTAAAACAAACCCCTAAATTTATAAACCGAAGTATTCGAACCTCGGGTCGTTCTCCATAGGAATTGCAATAAAGTATTCTAGTTATTGGTTATGGAGTATGTTTTGGGGTTTTTGAGATGAAAGACAAGAAATGTAAATGGCAATGAAAATAAACTAACAACTAACAAAGCTCTTGGCTAGATATGAGAACTAGAAGTCCTATCCTAGTTATCCTCCTCAATTGTGACAACAAATTATCCATTGCTACCACTTAGTTAACCTCTAACCATGGAAGAAAGTCAAGTGGATGAATCAACTTGATTCCACAAGTCCTAGCCAACTCCCAAGGGAAAGACTAGCTTTAGTGGTATCCAAATCAACTAGCAACTTCTAATTGTCAATCAAAAAAGGAATTAGATAACTCAAGCGTCACTAATTACTCCACCTAGGCCAAGAGGAACAAAATCTACACTAAAATCTAACCAAGCATTTCATCAAACACTTGGAAGGCACTAAAGAAAAGCATAGTAAATGGATAACAACAATAAACTCTAACAACAATTATTGTAAGAAATCAATAACAACAATCAAAAGGAACACAATTATTATGAATTACCTCTAATTGAATTGAAAGAGAAGAGAAGGAACAAAAGTAAATCTACAACAAAGCATGGAAACAAAATAGAAGAGATTACAACAAAAGAATAGAGGAAGATGAATGTAACAACAAGAATTGAGAATTAAAAGTAGAAGAAGGCATGAATTGAAACCTAGATCTAAGAACTAAACCTAATCCTAATTCTAATCCTAGAGAGAAGTGAGAGCTTCACTCTCTAAAACTAACTAAAATTAATCCTAATGTGTGTAAATGATGCTAAGTGATGATTTCCTTCAATCCTTGGTCCTTTAAATGCATTTTGGCACCAAAGTTGGTTACAAATTGGGCCCCACAGCTCTCAAAAATCGCTGGGCACGTTTTCTATTAAAAAATCACGTGCACCCACCGGCGCGTACGCGTACAGTGTGCGTGCGCATCCCTTGCGTTTTCGCGATCCACGCGTGCGCATACAGTGTGCGTGCGCGTGGATGAAGATATCCAAATCTTTGGCTTTTTCATGTGTTCTCCACTTTGCGTGCTTTTTCCTTCACTCCTTTGATTCATTCCTAGCCTTTTCAACCTAAAATCGCTTAACTAACAAATCAAGGCGTCTAGTGGAATCAAGGGTGAATTGAATTTAGCTAATTAAGGACCTAGAAAGCATGTTTTCACACTTAAGCACAAATTTGGAGACAATCATGAAATGATGCTATTTCATTAAACAAATGTGGGTTAAAGGTGATAAAATCTCCTAAAATCAATACAAGATATGTAACAACCCTAATTTTTGAGTATATGAGATCTTTTCTGAAAGTACGGATTTCTTCAGAAGATCAGTAAAGGGAACACCTCTGTTATATCATCAGGCATCTCAATCCTCATTATCATTATGTTATCCTTAAGCTAGAACCTTTTCTGGGGCAAGCTCGATAATGCAGTCACGAAGAACCTAGTTTTTGAACCGTATCGGTTAGGAGTTTTGATTCTAGTTTTCGTAAATAGTCTCAGTTTGACGAACCGGACTTGATTCATGATAGAAGAGAGATAATAGTATAATATTAATATTATATTAGTATTAGAAGATGATTGAATGATATTATAAGGTTACCTGGTCTGTTTTAGTTAAAAACAGGAAATCGGTTTAACCAGGTTTACGGTTTACTGGTGCAGCTTAGCACCAGCACTCTCTGATGACTTTAGCAATGCTAAGGCCTCATCATACATGTTCTACTCTCATAATAAATATGTTACTAGTGTCATTTATGCTAGTAGCTCAGAAAATAATTTTTAGAGATATTTTTACAAGTGTTCCGATACATCTAGTTTTAGTAGTTATACACTTAAGATATTTTAATATTATTTTAATCCACCTCCAAGCCAACCAATCACAACTCACCTTACACCCCCAAGACCTCCAAGGCTGTCTCATTTCATCATTTTGACCGAAAATAACAAGAGAGAAAAGAGAGAAACTTTCATGAACACTTAATCTTCAAAGCTTGATTTCTTCTGAACTAAAACTCAAATCAAAACTTCGATTTCACCAAAATGATCCTCTCTTCTTCCTCTACATAACCATGTGACTTATCAAGGCTGGAAATAAGGTGATATGGCTGTCTCCCTCCCTCTTCAATTTGGTTTTCAAGGAAACATGCTTAAACAAGTGTTTTCTTGATGTTCTTCCTTAGATCTATTGCTTAGCTTGACTTGTGGGCCAAAGATCTTTGACTTCCTGCATGTTAAAGGTGAGGATAACCTTCCTAAGATGCTGTTGAAGTTCTTTTAGTTGATGGTTTAGAGTTTTAAAGTTGTTCTTGATGTGTTTTAGGAGGAAAAAGTGCTTTAAGAACACTTAAAAGATTAACCAGATTTGGAGCAGCAAATCAAGGTAGGGTTTGACGAATTTAATCTTGATTGATTGTGTTTGAGTTGTGTGATTATGATATGGTTTGTTTGTGCTTGAAATTGATTGTTTGTATGAGTAATTCTTGTTGAAATTTTGGTGAAAATTTGATGAAATTTGATGAAATTCAAGCTATGAATGTGTGTTCTTGTGGCTACTAGAAAACGAAACCCTAGAGCTTAAATTGAGGTTCAATTTATGTTGAAATCATGTGGAAAAGATGGGGTTTTAGTGGCTGGAAATTTATTATGAAATTTGGTAAAAATTGGTTGCTGAAAAGAGTGAAAAATGGGTAAAAACAGAGAAAGAATTTGAAGAATATACGAAGAACACGAAGAACACTTTGAGTGTGGTGAAGAACATTGAAGTACACCTTTTAGATCTTAGAAAGGGAAAGGAAGTAAATATTTTGGTATTTGAGGGGTTATTTGTAATTTTTGAAAGTTAGGGTGGTTAAAGTAGAAATATTAAAAGTTACGGGTGGTAAAAAGTGAATTTATAAAGTAAAAGGTTAAAGGAAGGTAATTTTCGAAAATATATTAATAAAATAATAAATAATAATATTTATTTAAAAATAATATTTTAATAAAAATAATAAAATAATGCGAAAAAGGCAGTTTTGTGTAAAAGCTTTAGAAAGACAATTTTAAGTGCAGAATCTCGTAATTACCTTCATAAAACACTTAGGGAGTGGTAATAACATGTTAGTGAGGTAAAGATAAAGAAAAGATAAAAAGTTAAAGAAAAGATAAAAAACAAAGAAAAAATATGTAAAATTTTAATGACAGAAAAACAGACAGAGACTAGTGAACGAACTAGGGCAACTTAGTTAGTACTTGAGTTGCGACTAGGGTTAGGTATTATATGAAAAGTTAAACTGTTTCAGTATAAACATAATGAACCTATACATGGGACAGGCTAACTATTCATACCAAAATTTACATAAGCTTTAAATACATACGTTAAGCAGAAAAATTAGAGCAAAGTAAAGAAACACAAAGCACAGAGTAACCAGAGTAAAGTAAAGAGATAAAGAGAAAAAGAGTGATATAGATACAGAAGAAAGAGTAATCAGAGAAAAGTAAAGAGATACAAAGAGAAAAGAGTAATACGATAAAGAGAAATGGTTTGAGCCAAGCTTTTGTAAAAGTGAAAGATGTAAAGTTTGTATAGTATGATTGAACAGAGAAAGAAAGAGGTACCGCATAAGAATATGAAAGTGATGATGAATAATGAGAATAATAATGAATGATGGTAATGAGAATGATTATGTGATGATCTGCTGCGTGAAGGCAGTCAGATAGATGGTGGTACGACCACAGAACGTTTTCCAATGTTACACAGCTATTGAGAGTTGTACCTGCAACTGATAACCTGGGATCACCTGCAGAGAATATTAATTCATACACGGCTAGAATGCCGCACCTGTAAGGCAAGGATTGCTTACAGAGAATATGATTTTATACACGGCTGGAATGTCGTCACCTGTAAGGCAGAGTCTGCTTACAGAGGATATGACGCATACGTCAGTTACTGAGAACTGTACCTATGCTGATTGGAAAACCATACCCGTTTCAGCTGCTTCGGGTTACGTCGGGAGCGGGTAGAAACCAACAGATGAGCTCATTACCTGCATTAAGGCTATACATGCATCATACTTGGTTGTGCATTTCTTCCATTATGTTTGTTGTATGAATGTATGTTTTCTTTGTGTGTATTCTATTATTTGTGTTTGTGTTATTTTCTTGTATTTTTCTGTTTGTATTCTGCTATCTGTTTTCTCTATCTTCTCTACTTATCTGTGTTTTCTATTTACTACTTCTTTGTATTCTGCTAATAGTCTTCTAAACAACATAGAATTAATGAACGTAACTAATAACCCCGACCCTACTAAGAACTTCCCAGTTCTTACCCCTTCTCTCTCCTTTTCCACCTTCAAATGGAAGCATGAGTACCCTTCCGTAGTTCACTGACGACCGTTCGCAAAAAGGATTCCGCTCTAGATAGTCTTCTGAGTCTAGGGTAAATCTCGTTCTCTGTTTATATGTATATACTGTGAGACCAGCCGATGTCTACACCCCGTTTGTACGTGAACTTTAACCTAAATCATGTGTACGAGACTCTTGTTGTGTGGCTACTTCATGAGGTACCAGAGAGACGTCCTATGGCAATGTCTGATCGTGTAGAAGAGTAGCAGATGATATTCTACCTTTTGATGACGTTCCACCTGACTTGAGTTTTGAAGACCTAGAACATACTTTCCCTCGCTTTAGTAGTTTAGAGGGACTAGGTGAGTATAGAGTCTAGGCTAGCCTAGGTGCCAGCTTAGGGACCTCTTGAACAGGTCAGGACCTGGGATGTTGTATGTATGTATATGTATATAGTTATTATCTAGCTATATCTAAGGGTGTTCTAACTAAAGGTCTATACTCTAATAAAGGCTGGATCACTAAATGTTGCTTGCTACTTGTGATGTATTTATGTGTGGTTGCTTATAACTGTTTTATCTGTTATCAGTTGTGAGTTGATTATGAATGATTCCGTCTATTAATCCAAACGTTTAAAAAAATATATATACCTCGCAAATTAACTACGCCTTTAACAACGAATCAGGCTCATATGATAAATAATAGATAATAATTAGGAAGACAAATTGGTAGCGCTCAGTTTCCAGTATGATCTAGACATATTAAAAATTGGGTCGTTACAATTTGGTATCAGAGCAGTTCGTTCCCAGTAGAGCCTGGGGAGTGGACTGACTATGCTTCATTGCATACTCTGTTGTGTGTCTCATGCGTATAGGATATCCCAGTGATATATGTTGCATGATTGTTTCTATGTTTTCATTTTGGAAATGTTCACACTTGACTTGAAGTGTTAAGACTGATCACCTTAACAATGATTGTTTGGTGTGAACAGGACTACAATGGGTTCACGGAGACGAGGTGTACGGGAAGGAATTCCTAATGTTAACTACGAGAGGGAATAGGAAACGTTTATGGCTACCATGAACAATGCGGCTGAAGTAGTGCATGAAGCTGCGGTAACAGCGGCTAGGGCTGTTGAACGTCTTGGAGTGAGAAATGGGAATGATGAGAATAACTTAGGGCATCCTGAAAGACCTATGACCCTTGCGACCTTTCTGAAGGTTAATCCACCTAAGTTCAAGGGTACACTCGTTGCGACTGACGTTGATAACTGGTTTCGAGGTATCGAACGATCACTGCGAGCGAAGCATGTTCCGGAAGGACATGTGGAGTTTGCTACTTATATGCTCGAGGGAGAAGCTGAGTACTGGTGGCAGGGGATACAGCGACTGCTACAACGTAATGAAGGTGACATTCCTTTGGATATTTTTAAAGATGAATTCTACAAGAAATATTTCCCGAGGGTAGTGTGTGATGCTAAGGAAATAGAGCTTATGCAGCTGAGGCAAGGGGATATGACTGTTGCTGAGTATGCTCGTAATTTCGATGACTTATGTCGTTTCTCTAAGCTCTGTCAAGGGAATCCTACTGACTTTGAAGAATGGAAGTGCTTGAAGTTTGAAGGAGGCCTTCATGATGATCTGATGAGTTCAATAGTTCCGATGGAGATACGTAATTTTGCCGAATTAGTCAACAAGAGCAAGTTAGTGGAAGAATGTATTAAGAAAGTGATTGTGGCCAAGGTGAGTCACCAAGGATTTACACCAAGGCATCTTAGCAATCATCAGGCAGCTGGGAGAAGGGTGCATTTTAAAGCACGTGGCATACGACAGCATAAGAACCTACAAGTTGGTAACATTATTGCTCGCCGTACGGGTAAGAATGGAGGTAAAGTAAGGCAAGGCAATGGTAAATGAGTCTATCAGGCTTACATAAACCCTGCATGTAAGCAATGCAGAAAAGAGCATGGTAACAGGTCTTGCCAGTTTGGATCACCTAACTACTATGCTTGTGGAGAACTTGGACATATTGCCAAGGATTGTCCGAAGGGATTTACTCGAAATCCAGTCAGAACCCAACAACAAGGACGAGTGTTTGCTATCACTATTGACGATGTTGTGCAATCGAACGCCCTCATTCAAGGTCAGTGTTATGTCAAGAATCGATTTCTAACTGTGCTGTATGATTCGGGTGCATCACATTCTTTATTTCTCTAACTTTTGCTCACGAGTTAGGATTATATTTCTTTAAATTGAATTTTCACTTGATTGTTCATACACCTGCATCCCTGCTTTGACCAGTTTAATGTACCTGTAAGTACCACATGCTATTAAGAATAGGACTTTTATACATGATCTAATCTGTTTGTCTCTATGTGGTTTAGAAGTTATTTTAGGATTAGATTGGTTATCTAATTATCATGTTTTCCTTGATTATTTTAAAAGAACTACTGTTATTCCATCTGATAGTCTATGTACTAAACCATTTCTGTCCCACACCTTATATCTGAATTCTGTAAGAGTTACCTTAGACGGGAGTGATTGTGAGGGGTACGTTCTGTTAGCGGCTAGCTCGAATGATAGTGAATTAAGCTTAGAACGAATCCGAATGGTAAAGGAATTTCCTGATGTTTTCTTGGACGACATACCTGTGTTTCCTCCTCAGCGAGAGATAGAATTCAGCATTGATCTAGTACCTGGAACTGGACCGATTTCCATAGCACCGTACCGGATGTCACCATTGCTTGCAGAGCTGAAGAAGCTGTGAGACAGGATCTTAGTGGCCTATAGAGGTACAAGAACATAATTTGTGTGCCTAACTCTGGAGAATTGTGACAAAAGATTCTTACTAAAGCTCACCAAAGTAGATTTTCTATGCATCCTAGAGTGACAAAGATGTATCAAGATTTGAAGCAAATATTCTGGTGGCCAGGCTTAAAAAAAGAGGTAGCTGATTATGTCTTAAAATGTTTAACCTGCCAGAAGGTGAATGTGGAACATCAGAAGCCGTCAGGAACCCTGCAACCCTTAGAAATACCACAATGGAAATGGGAGCAGATCACTATGGATTTTATCACGAGATTGCCAAGAACCTCAACAGGACGTAATGCCATTTGGGTGATTGTGGACAGGTTGCCAAAATCGGCATGCTTCTTTTCGATTCGAGTTGACTATACTTTAGAAAGGCTCGAACGAATATATATATTTAAGAAATCGTACGACTACATGGGATACCTTCATAAATTGTCTCAGATCGAGTTTCGAGGTTTACTACTAGATTTTGGGAAGCTTTTTAGAAAGCGTTGGAAACAGAATTGCACACGAGTATAGCATACCATCCTCAGATAGATGGACAATCAGAGCAGACAATCCAGACGTTAGAAGACATATTACGATCATGTATGATAGACAACCAAAGCAGCTGGGATAAGTATTTTCTGTTGGTCGAATTCGTCTACAACAACAGTTTCCAATAAAGTATCGGTATGACACCATATGAAGCTCTCTATGGAAGAAGATGTCGGACACCATTGTGTTGGAATGACGATGGAGAAGCTAGTGTCTTAGGTCCAGACTTAGTGTAAGAAACTACTGAGAAGATAAAGGAGATTCGTCGGAAGATCCAGACAGCACAAAGCCGTCAAAAGAGCTATGCCGATAATAGACGTAGACCCTTAGAGTTTAGTGACGGAAACCATGTCTTTCTAAAAGTAACTTCAATTACTGGAATAGGTAGAGCCCTTAAGACTAAAAGGCTTAACCTGCAATACATAGAACCTTTCCAAACACTTAAAAGAGTCGGTCAAGTAGTGATGAGCGGATAATTTATACGCTTTTTGGCATTGTTTTTAGTATGTTTTTAATAGGTTTTAATTAGTTTTTGTTATATTTTTAGTATTTTTTATTTAAAATTCACTTTTCTAGACTTCACTATGAGTTTGTGTGTTTTTTTGTGATTTCAGGTAATTTCTGGCTGAAATTGAGGGACCTGAGCAAAAATCTGATTCAGAGGCTGAAAAAGGACTGCAGATGCTGTTGGATTCTGACCTCCCTGCACTCGAAGTGGATTTTCTGGAGCTATAGAGGCCTAATTGGCGCGCTCTCAATTGCGTTGGAAAGTAGACATCCAGGGCTTTCCAGAAATATATAATAGTCCATACTTTGCCCAAGATTTAATGGCCCAAACCGGCGTTCAAAGTCAGCACCAGAATTCCCGGTGTTAAACGCCGGAACTGGCACAAAAGTGGGAGTTAAACGCCCAAACTGGCACAAAAGCTGGCGTTTAACTCCAAGAGAATTCTCTACACGAAAATGCTTCAATGCTCAGCCCAATTACATATCAAGTGGGCCCGGAAGTGGATATTTACGTCATTTACTCATTTCTGTAAACCCTAGGCTACTAGTTCTCTATAAATAAGACCTTTTTGCTATTGTATCTCTATCTCATGACACATTACACGTTTCATTTTGTATCTTCTACGGAATGACTCTCTAAACCCCATGGTTGAGGGTGAGGAGATCTACTGTGTCTTGATGGATTAATGCAATTACTACTGTTTTTCCCATTTAATCATGCTTGTTCTATTCCAAGATACCACTTGTTCTTCAACCTGATGAATGTGATGATCCGTGACACTCATCACCATTCTCACCTATGAATGTGTGCCTGACAACCACCTCCGTTCTACCTTCGATTGAGTGTGTATCTCTTGGATTCCTTAATCAGAATCCTCGTGGTATAAGCTAGAATCCATTGGCGGCCATTCTTGAGAATCCGGAAGGTCTAAACCTTATCTGTGGTATTCTGAGTAGGATTCAAGGATTAAATGACTGTGACGAGCTTCAAACTCGTGAGTGTTGGGCGTTAGTGACAGACGCAAAAGAATCATTGGATTCTATTCTGGCATGATCGAGAACCGACAGATGATTAGCCATGCTGTCGACGACGGGAGGTAGCCATTGACAACGGTGAATCCCAACATACAACTTGCCATGGAAGGAGCCCTGCGTGCTTGAAGAAGAAGACAGTAGGAAAGCAGAGATTCAGAAGATGGAGCATCTCCAAAACCTCAACCTGTTCTCCATTACTGCAAAACAAGTATTTATTTAATGTTCTTTTACTTTTTACAATTAAATCTCAGAGTTATTGATATCCTGACTAAGAGTTACGAGATAACCATAGCTTGCTTCAAGCCGACAATCTCCGTGGGATTGACCCTTACTCACGTAAGGTATTACTTGGACGACCCAGTGCACTTGCTGGTTAGTTGTGCGGAATTACAAAAGTGTGATTGTGATTTCGTGCACCAAGTAGCTTATCAAATAGCCCTTCCTCCTTATTTATCAAACCTTCATGATGTTTTTCATGTCTCGCAACTTAAGAAATATATTCACGATGAGAGTCACATTTTACAACCAGAAACAGTACAGTTATGAAATGATTTGACATATCAAGCATCACCAGTTCAGATCGTAGAAAGAAGTGATAAGCAGCTAAGAGGCAAGACTGTTCGCTTAGTCAAAGTAGCATGGGAACCAAGAGGAGAAGAAGAGTACACTTGGGAACTGGAAGATAAGATGAAAGTTGATTACCCGCATCTATTCCTAGGTAATTGAAATTTTGAGGACAAAATTTTCTTTTAGGAGGGTAGAATGTAACAATCCTGATTTTCGAGTACATGATATCTTTTCTGAAAGTACGGATTTCTCCGGAAGATCAGTAAAGGGAACACCTCTGTTATATCATCAAGTATCTCAATCCTCATTATCATTATGTTATCCTTAAGCTAGAACCTTTTCTGAGGCAAGCTCGATAATGCAGTCACGAAGAACCTAGTTTTTGAACCGTATCAGTTAGGAGTTTTGATTCTAGTTTTCGTAAATGGTCTCAGTTTGACGAACCGGACTCGATTCATGATAGAAGAGAGATAATAGTAAAATATTAATATTATATTAGTATTATAAGATGATTGAATGATATTATAAGGTTACCTGGTCTGTTTTAGTTAAAAACAGGAAATCGGTTTAACCAGGTTTACGGTTTACTGGTGCAGCTTAGCACCAGCACTCTCTGATGACTTTAGCAATGCTAAGGCCTCGTCATACATGTTATACTCTCATAATAAATATTTTACTAGTGTCATTTATGCTAGTAGCTCAGAAAATAATTTTTAGATATGTTTTTACAAGTATTCCGATACATCTAGTTTTAGTAGTTATACACCTGAGATATTTTAATATTATTTTAATCCACCTCAAAGCCAACCAATCACAACTCACCTTACACCCCCAAGACCTCCAAGGCTGTCTCATTTCATCATTTTGACCGAAAATAACAAGAGAGAAAAGAGATAAACTTTCATGAACACTTAATCTTCAAAGCTTGATTTCTTCTGAACTAAAACTCAAATCAAAACTCCGATTTCACCAAAATGATCCTCTCTTCTTCCTCTACATAACCATGTGACTTATCAAGGCTGGAAATAAGGTGATATGGCTGTCTCCCTCCCTCTTCAATTCGGTTTTCAAGGAAACATGCTTAAACAAGTGTTTTCTTGATGTTCTTCCTTAGATCTCTTGCTTAGCTTGACTTGTGGGCCAAAGATCTTTGATTTTCTGAACATTTAAGGTGAGGATAACCTTCCTAAGATGCTGCTGAAGTTTGTTTAGTTGATGGTTTAGAGTTTTAAAGTTGTTCTTGATGTGTTTTAGGAGGAAAAAGTGCTTTAAGAACACTTCAAAGAGTAACCGGATTTGGAGCAGCAAATCAAGTTAGGGTTTGACGAATTTAATCTTGATTGATTGTGTTTGAGTTGTGTGATTATGATATGGTTTGGCTGTGCTTGAAATTGATTGTTTGTATGAGTAATTCTTGTTGAAATTTTGGTAAAAATTGATGAAATTTGATGAAATTCAAGCTATGAATGTGTGTTCTTGTGGCTGCTGGAAAATGAAACCATAGAGCTTAAATTGAGGTTCAATTTATGTTAAAATCATGTGGAAAAGATGGGGGTTTTAGTGGCTGGAAATTTATTATGAATTTTGGTAAAAATCGGTTGCTGAAAAGACTGAAAAACGGGTAAAAATAGAGAAAGAATCTGAAGAATATATGAAGAACACGAAGAACACTTTGAGTGTGGTGAAGAAAATTGAAGAACACCTTTTAGATCTTAAAAAGGGCAAGGAAGGAAATATTTTGGTGTTTGAGAGGTAATTTTGTAATTTCTGAAAGTTAGGGTGGTTAAAGTAGAAATATTAAAAGTTACGGGTGGTTAAAAGTGAATTTATAAAGTAAAAGGTTAAAGGAAGGTAATTTTTGAAAATATATTAATAAAATAATAAATAATAATAAAATATTAAATAATAATATTTAATTAAAAATAATATTTTAATAAAAATAATAAAATAATGCGAAAAAGGCAGTTTTGTATAAAAGCTTTAGAAAGACAACTTTAAGTGCAGAATCTCGTAATTACCTTCATAAAACACTGAGGGAGTGGTAATAAAATGTTAGTGAGGCAAAGATAAAGAAAAGATAAAATGTTAAAGAAAAGATAAAAACCAAAGAAAAAGTCTGTAAAATTTTAATGACAGAAAAACAGACAGAGACTAGTGAACAAACTAGGGCAACTTAGTTAGTACTTGAGTTGTGACTAGGGTTAGGTATTATATGAAAAGTTAAACTGTTTCAGTATAGACTTAATGAACCTATACCTACAACAGGCTAACTATTCATACCGAAATTTACATAAGCTTTAAATACATACGTTAAGCAGAAAAATCATAGCAGAGTAAAGTAACACAGAGCACAGAGTAACCAGAGTAAAGTGAAGAGATAAAGAGAAAAGGAGTGATATAGATACAGAAGAAAGAGTAATTAGAGAAAAGTAAAGAGATATAAAGAGAAAAGAGTAATATGATAAAGAGAAATGGTTTGAGCCAAGCTTTTGTAAAAATGAAAGATGTAAAGTTTGTATAGTATGATTGAACAGAGAAAGAAAGAGGTACCGCATAAGAATGTGAAAGTGATGATGAATAATGAGAATAATAATGAATAATGGTAATGAGAATGATTATGTGATGATCTGTTGCGTGAAGGCAGTCAGATAGATGGTGGTACGACCACAGAACGTTTTCCAGTGTTACACAGCTATTGAGAGCTGTACCTGCAACTGATAACCTGGGATCACTTGCAGAGGATATTAATTCATACACGGCTAGAATGCCGCACCTGTAAGGCAAGGATTGCTTACAGAGAATATGATTTCATACACGGCTGGAATGTCGTCACTTGTAAGGCAGAGTCTGCTTACAGAGGATATGACGCATACGTCAGTTACTGAGAACTGTACCTATGCTGACTGGAAAACCATACCCGTTTCAGCTGCTTTGGGTTACGTCGGGAGCGTGTAGAAACCGACAGATGAGCTCATTACCTGCATTAAGGCTAGACTTGCATCATACTTGGTTGTGCATTTCTTCCATTATGTTTGTTGTATGAATGTATGTTTTCTTTGTGTGTATTCTACTCTTTGTGTTTGTGTTACTTTCTTGTATTCTTCTATTTGTGTTCTGTAACAACCCTGATTTTCGAGTACGCGAGATCATTTCTAAAGACACGGATTTCTCCGAAAGATCAGTAAAGGGAATAACTCTTCTGTATCATCAAGCATCTCAATCCTCATTGTCATTATATTATCTTTAACTCAGGACCTTAATTAAGGCAAGCTCGATAACGCGGTCATGAAGAACCTAGTTTTTGAACCGTATCGGTTGGCAGTTTTGATTCTGATTTTCGTAAATAGTCTCTGTTTGACGAACCGGACTCGATTCATGAGAGGAGAGAGATAATAGTATAATATTATCATTATATTAGTATTAGAAAATGCTTGAATGATATTATAAGGTTACCTGGTCTGTTTTAGTTAAAAACAGAAAATCGGTTTAACCGGGTTTACGGTTTACTGGTGCAGCTTAGCACCAGCACTCTCTGATGACTTTAGCAATGCTAAGGCCTCGTCATACATGTTCTATTCTCATAATAAATATGTTACTAGTGTCATTTATGCTAGTAGCTCAGAAAATAATTTTTAGAGATGTTTTTACGAGTGTTCTGATACACCTAGTTTTAGTAGTTGTACACCAGAGATATTTTAATATTATTTTAATCCACCTCCAAGCCAACCAATCACAACTCACCTTACACCCCTAAGACACTCCAAGGCTGGTCATTTACTCCCTTTGGCCGAAATTGAAAGGAGAGAAAAGAGAGAAAACTTCATGAACACTTAATCTTCAAAGCTTGATTTCTTCTGAACCAAAACTCAAATCAAAACTCCAATTTCACCAAAATGATCCTCTCTTCTTCCTCTACATAACCATGTGATTTATCAAGGCTGTAAATAAGGTTAGATGGCTGTCTCCCTCCCTCTTCAATTCAGTTTTCAAGGAAACATGCTTAAACATGTGTTTTCTTGATGTTCTTCCTTAGGAATCATGCTTAACTTGACTTGAGGGCCAAGAAACGTGACTTTCTAGCAAGTCTAAGGTTAGAAATCACCTCCTAACGTGTTGAGGGAGATTTGGTTAGTTGAGGGTTTTTGGATTTAAAGTTGTTCTTGATGTGATTTAGGAGGAAAAAGTGCTAAAGGACCACCTGAAAGTCTAACTGAATTAGGAGCAGCAAAACCAGGTAGGGATTGACGAATTTAATCTTGATTGATTGTGTTTGAGTTGTGTGATTATGATATGGTTTGTCTGTGCTTGAAATTGATGATTTATATGAGTGATTCTTGTTGAAATTTTGGTGAAAATTTTGATGAAATTTGATGAAATTCAAGATTTAAAGTTCATGTTCTTGGGCAGCTGGAAAAACGAAACCCTAAGCTAAAATTGAGGTTCAATTTGTGTTGAAATCATGTAGAAAAGATGGGGTTTTAGTGACTGCTAATTTATTATGAATTATAGTAAAAATCGGTTGCTGAAAAGACTGAAAAACAGGTAAAAACAGAGAAAGAATTTGAAGAATATACGAAGAACACGAAGAACACTTTGAGTGTGGTGAAGAACATTAAAGAACACCTTTTAGATCTTAGAAAGGGCAAGGAAGTAAAATTTTTGGTGTTTAAGGGGTTATATGGTAATTTCTGGAAGTTAGGGTGGTTAAAGTAGAAATATTAAAAGTTACGGGTGGTAAAAAGTGAATTTTAAAGGTTAAAAGTAAAAGGTAAGTTAATTTTCGAAAATTAATGATAAAATAATAAATAATAATAAAATATTAAATAATAATATTTAATTAAAAATAATATTTTAATAAAATAATAAAATAATACGAAAAAGGCAATTTTCTGTAAAAGCTTTAGAAAGACAACTTTAAGCGCAGAATCTCATAGTTACCTTCATAAAACACTTAGGGAGTGGTAATAACATATTAGTGAGGCAAAGATAAATAAAAGATAAAAAGTTAAAGAGAAGATGAAAACCAAAGAAAAAGTCTGTAAAATTTTTACGATAGAAAAATAGACAGAGACTAGTGAACGAACTAGGGTAACTTAATTAGTACTTGAGTTGCGACTAGGGTTAGGTATTATATGAAAAGTTAAACTGTTTCAGTATAGACTTAATGAACCTATACTTGGGACAGACTAACTATTCATACCGAAATTTACATAAGCTTTAAATACATATGTTAAGCAGAGAAATCAAAGCAGAGTAAAGAAACACAGAGAACAGAGTAACCAGAGAAAAGTAAAGATATATAGAGAAAAGAATAATCAGAGCAGAGTAAAAAGACAAAGAGAAAAGAGTAATGTGATAAAGAGAAATGGTTTGAGTTACGATGTTGTAAAAGTAAAGCTGTAAAGTTTGTATAGCATGATTGAACAGAGAAAGAATGTGAAAGTGATGATGAATAATGAGAATGATAATGAATGATGATAATGAGAATGATTATGTGATGATCTGCTACGTGAAGGCAGTCAGATGGATGGTAGTACGACCACTGAGAATGCTTTCCTGGGATACCTTGCTATAATGCTTTGCTGTAAGACAGAGGTTGCTTACAGAGGTATCGAGATTAGTGTGCTCCTGTAAGACAGAGGTTGCTTACAATGAGTGTGTTGTGCTCCTGTAAGACAGAGGTTGCTTACAGTGAGTGTGTTGGGCATATATCGGCTAATAAGTGCCGCCCTGTAAGACAAAGGTTGCTTGCAGTGGATATTGCCAACAGGAAAGCCGTATCCAGACAGAGATTGCTGGGTAACGTCGGGAGCGGGTATGTAACCGACAAATGAGCTCATTACTTGCACTAGGGCTAGACATGCATCATACTTGGCTATGCATTTTCCTCTGTTATGATTGTTGTATGAATGTATGCTTTCCTTGTTTGTATTCTATTCTCTGTGTCTGTGTTGTACTTTCTTGTATTTTTTTGTTTGTGTTCTGTTTTCTATTTTCTCTATTTATATATATCTTCTATTTACTGCTTCTTGTATTCTGCTATTTGTCTGCTAAACAACACGGAATTAACGAACTTAACTAATAACCCCAACCCTACTAAGAACTCCCCAGTTCTTACCCCTTCTCTCTCCCTTCCCCCTTCAGATGGAAGTAAGAGTACCTTACAGTAGCTCGTTGATGATGGTTCTGCAAAGAGGATTCTGCTCTAGATAGTCTTCTGAGTCTAGGGTGAATATCGTTCCATGTTTATATGTATATACTGTGAGGCTAGCCAATGTCTACACCCCGTTTGTTCTTGAACTTTAACTTAAATCCTGTGTACGAGACTCCTGTTGTGTGGCTACTTGATGAGGTACCAGAGAGACGTTATATGGCAATGTCTGATCGTGCAAAGGAGTAGTAGATGATGTTCTACCTTTTGATGACGTTCCACCTGACTTGAGTTTTGAAGACCTAGAATGTACTTTCCCTCGCTTTAGTAGTTTAGAGGGACTAGGTGAGTATAGAGTCTAGGCTAGCCTGGGCGCCAGCTTAGGGACTTCTTGAACAGGTCAAGGCCTAGGATGTTGTATGTATATATATGTATATAGATATTATCTAGCTATATCTAGGGGTGTTCTAACTAACAGTCTATATTCTAATAAAGGCTGAATCTCTGAATGTTGTTGACTACCTGTGATATATTTATGTGTGGTTGTTTATAACTGTTTTATCTGTTATCAGTTCTGAAATGATTATGAATGATTCTATTTATTAATTCAAACGTTTTCAAAAAAAAAAAAGTACCTCGCTAACTAACTACGATTTTAACAACGAATCAGGCTCATATAATAAATAATAGATAATAATTAGGATGACAAATTGGTAGCACTCAGTTTCTGGTATGTCCTAGGCGTACTGAAAATTGGGTCGTTACATGTTCTGCTATCTGTTTTTTCTATCTTCTCTACTTATCTGTGTTTTCTATTTACTACTTCTTTGTATTCTGCTAATAGTCTTCTAAACAACATAGAATTAATGAACGTAACTAATAACCCCGACCCTACTAAGAACTCCCCAGTTCTTACCCCTTCTCTCTCCTTTCCCACCTTCAGATGGAAGCATGAGTACCCTTCCGTAGTTCACTGACGACCGTTTGCAAAAAGGATTCCGCTCTAGATAGTCTTCTGAGTCTAGGGTGAATCTCGTTCTCTGTTTATATGTATATACTGTGAGACCAGCCAATGTCTACACCCCGTTTGTACGTGAACTTTAACCTAAATCCTGTGTACGAGACTCCTGTTGTGTGGCTACTTCATGAGGTACCAGAGAGATGTCCTATGGCAATGTCTGATCGTGCAGAGGAGTAGCAGATGATGTTCTACCTTTTGATGACGTTCCACCTGACTTGAGTTTTGAAGACCTAGAACGTACTTTCCCTCGCTTTAGTAGTTTAGAAGGACTAGGTGAGTATAGAGTCTAGGCTAGCCTAGGTGCCAGCTTAGGGACCTCTTGAACAGGTCAGGACCTGGGATGTTGTATGTATGTATATGTATATAGTTATTATCTAGCTATATCTAGGGGTGTTCTAACTAAAGGTCTATACTCTAATAAAGGCTGAATCACTAAATGTTGCTAGCTACTTGTGATGTATTTATGTGTGGTTGCTTATAACTGTTTTATCTGTTATCAGTTGTGAGTTGATTATGAATGATTCCGTCTATTAATCCAAACGTTTTAAAAAAAAAATATACCTCACAAATTAACTACGCCTTTAACAACGAATCAAGCTCATATGATAAATAATAGATAATAATTAGGAAGACAAATTGGTAGCGCTCAGTTTCCAGTATGATCTAGACCTATTGAAAATTGGGTCGTTACAAGATACACCCTAAATATGGGGTTTATCAGTGCGTCCTTTCCCCAAATGGCTATCCACGCGTGCGCGTGCATGACGCAAACGCGTCATCTGAAAATTTTGATTCCCAGACCACGCGAGAAGAGAGTTGTGCGTGCGCGCGGCCGCATTTGCGCGATTCGCACAAACTAAGTCCACACGTACGTGTCGCTTGAAATTTGCGCGATCTACGCGTACGCGTGCCTTACGCGTACGCATCGCATGCGACGCCCAAATTAAACCCCCCAGCGCCTGATTTCAAATCATCCACCTCCCCAATCAAAATTCTCTCTTATCCTTTTATTCTTCTTTCATCTTACTATTTGTTGTTGTTTTCAGTTCTTCTTTGCTTGAGGACAAGCAAACCTTTAAGTTTGTTGTTGTCGCTACGCTTATGGCTTTTCTGCTTATTTTAATAGCACCAAAGGAAGATAAATGTTCTTCATGGAGGAATGAGATGGCCACTAGAATAACTGAGGTAGTTAAGTTCCTTTCATTCTATTTCTCTTCCATTCTTATTTTACTATTTTCTGTTTTCTGTTGCTTTGATTTCGTGCATGGTCTTTAGTACTTTCAATTCTTAGAATTAGTTTCATTCTGTTATTTGTCTCATGTACCACTCATTGAACTTGAATCTAAAAAGAAAAAGAAAAATAAGTGATGTATTGCATGAGAAATTGAGTTTATATTGAAGAGTAGTCTTATTCACTTAAATGTGGTGGTATTTTCTGTGACTCTGAATGCATGACATGAACAGTGCATATTTAAATTTGAATAAAAGAATGTGGATGTACAAGGAACAGGAATTTAGAGAATTATTATGACTTCTCGAAAATAAACAAAAATTTAATCCTTGAAGCAAAAGAGACAGCAAAAAAAAAAAAGAAGATATAAAAGCAAGGTCCAAGGCTCTGAGCATCAATGACTAGGGAGGTCAGACATGATTAAAAGCTCAAAGAGTTGTTTCCCTAGTCACATGCTTGTTGTGTCAAGTAATCCTTGAGATAAAACATTTAGAGTCGAGATCAATTGCAATTAGCAGAGTATACCAAAGGCTTTGAGCACCACTGTCTGGGAGTAACAGAAAGAAAAATCAGAACTTAAAGAGAGTTCCCCAGTTAAGTGCTTGTGGTGTTTTGTGTCAAGTGAAGCTTGAGACAAAAAATTTAAAGTCACGGCTAGGCTCAAGGTGCAAAGTACCAAAGAAAAGAAAAATTGCTGTGTTCAAAGGTTAAATTGAGTTACAAAAGAACAGAGAATTCATAATATTATCCGGATTCTAATTCCGAATGACACTGACATCCTTCTGATTCAAAGGAGAGTGAGATGCCAAATCTATTCAAGATTGCAGTTGTAAACCCCACTAGAAGAAGAGACATGAGCTTAATCGAACTTTCATTCTCATGCAAATTCTCATTCTAAGCCTATATTAGCTTGGTTGCTTGAGGACAAGCAACAATTCAAGTTTGGTGTTGTGATGCGTGAGCATCTTTTCAATCTTTTCCTAGTGAATTTACATTTAAATTGTTAAGTTTTATCAAGAATTAACTATCTTTTAGCCACTATGGATGCTACTTTAAGTCTTGTGCAATTCTGTTTATTTTAGGTAGCATTCGGATGAATTTGATGGAGTTTCTATAGAGAAAGAGAAGAAACCAAGGAGATGATCAGCGAGGAGCGACGCGTGCGCGTACCAGACGCGTACACATGATTTGGAGCTTTCCATGGCGATGCGTGCGCGTACCTGGTGCACGAAATTGCGATCATCAACAATGGCACCAAAGACTTGGTGCTCTCAAACGTGAATCACACTTTGTCACAACTTCGCACAACTAACCAGCAAGTGCACTGGGTCGTCCAAGTAATAAACCTTACGTGAGTAAGGGTCGATCCCACGGAGATTGTCGGCTTGAAGCAAGCTATGGTCACCTTGTAAATCTTAGTCAGATGGATTCAAATGGTTATAGAGAATTTATAATTAAAACATAAATAAAACGTAAAATAAAGATAGAGATACTTATGTAATTCATTGGTGAGAATTTCAGATAAGCGTATAGAGATGCTTTCGTTCCTCCTGAACCTCTGCTTTCCTATTGTCTTCATCCAATCATTCCTACTCCTTTCCATGGCAAGTTGTATGTAGGGCATCACCGTTGTCAATGGCTACATCCCATCCTCTCTGTGAAAATGGTCCAATGCGCTGTCACTGCATGGCTAATCATCTGTCAGTTCTCGATCATACTGGAATAGGATTTACTATCCTTTTGCATCTGTCACTACGCTCAGCACTCGCGAGTTTGAAGCTCGTCATAGCCATCCCTTTCCAGATCCTACTCGGAATACCACAGACAAGGTTTAGACTTTCTGGATCTCAGGAATGGCCATCCATGGGTTCTAACTTATACCACGAAGACTCTAATATCTCGGACTCGGTCCCCAGTATTAGATATCTAAGAGATACTCATTCTGTCTCGTCTTTATGTAGAAAGGAAGTGGTTGTCAGGCACGCGTTCATAGGTGAGAATAGTGATGAGCATCACATAATCATCACATTCATCATGTTTTTGGGTGCGAATGAATATCTTAGAATAGGAATAAGCTTGAATTGAATAGAAAAACAATAGTACTTTGCATTAATTCATGAGGAACAGCAGAGCTCCACACCTTAATCTATGGTGTGTAGAAACTCTACCGTTAAAAATACATAAGTGATAATGGAGTTCATTGGTCTCGGCCCCAGCGGGGAACCGGAGTAACCAAGTCTTCGAATACAATAATAAAAAGTCCTATTTATACTAAACTAGTTACTAGGGTTTACAAAAATGAGTAAATGATGCAGAAATCCACTTCCGGGGCCCACTTGGTGTGTACTTGGGCTGAGTATTGAGCTTTACACGTGTAGAGGCTTCTCTTGGAGTTGAACGCCAGTTTGTAACCTATTTCTGGCGTTTAACTCCACTTTGCAACCTGTTTCTGGCCTTTAACTCTAGAATACAGCATGGAACTGGCGTTGAACGCCAGTTTGCGTCATCTAAACTCGGGTAAAGTATGAACTATGATATATTTCTGGAAAGCCCTGGATGTCTACTTTCTAACGCAATTAAGAGTGCACTATTTGGACTTCTGTAGCTCCAGAAAATCCACTTTGAGTGCAGGGAGGTCAGAATCCAACAGCATCTGCAGTCTTTCTTCAACCTCTGAATCTGAATTTTGCTCAAGTCCCTCAATTTCAGCCAGAAAATACCTGAAATCACAGAAAAACACACAGACTCATAGTAAAGTCCAGAAATGTGATTTTTTATTTAAAAACTAATAAAAATATACTAAAAACTAATCAAATCATACTGAAAACTATGTAAAAACAATGCCAAAAAGCGTATAAATTATCCGCTCATCACAACACCAAACTTAAATTGTTGCTTGTCCCCAAGCAACTGAAAATCAAATAGGATAAAAAGAAGAGAATATACTATAAATTCCAAAATATCAATGAAACTTAGCTCCAATCAGATGAGCGGGACTTGTAGCTTTTTGCCTCTTGAATAGTTTTGGCATCTCACTTTATCCTTTGAAGCTCAGAATGATTGGCATCTATAGGAGCTTAGAATTCAGATAGTATTATTGATTCTCCTAGTTCAGTATGTTGATTCTTGAACATAGCTACTTTATGAGTCTTGGTCGTGGCCCTAAGCACTTTGTTTTCCAATATTACCACCAGATACATAAATGCCACAGACACACTCTTAAGCACACTCTTCTTTTCCAATATTACCACCGGATACATAAATACCACCAGATTGTGACTCAGCTTTGCTAAAGTCCCCAATTAGAGGTGTCCAGGGTTCTTAAGCACACTCTTCTTTTGCTTTGGACCTCGACTTTAACCGCTCAGTCTCAAGCTTTTAGCTTGACACCTTCACGCCACAAGCACATGGTTAGGGACAACTTGGTTTAGCCGCTTAGGCCAGGATTTTATTCCTTTAGGCCCTCCTATCCACTGATGCTCAAAGCCTTGGATCCTTTTTACCCTTGCCTTTTGGTTTTAAGGGCTATTGGTATTTTTCTCTTGCCTTTTGGTTTAAAGAGCTTTTGGCTTTTTCTGCTTGCTTTTTCTTTTTCTTTCTTTTTTTTTCGCCATTTTTCTTTTCTCTTTTTTTTTCGCATTTTTTTTGCAATCTTTGTTCTTCACTGCTTTTTCTTGCTTCAAGAATCAATTTTATGATTTTTCAGATTATCAAATAACATGTCTCCTTTTTCATCATTCTTTCAAGAGCCAACATATTTAACATTCATAAACAACAATATCAAAAGGCATATGCACTGTTCAAGCATTCATTCAGAAAACAAAAAGTATTATCACCACATCAAAATAATTAAACTAATTTCAAGGATGAATTCGAAATTCATGCACTTCTTGTTCTTTTGTAATTAAAGCATTTTTCATTTAAGAAGGGTGATGGATTCATAGGACATTCACAACTTTAAGGCATAGACACTTAGACACTAGTGATCATATAGTGAAGACACAAACATAAATAAAACATAAAGCTCAAAAATTGAAAAACAGTAAAATAAATAGACAAGGAGATTAAGGAATGAGTCCACCTTAGTGAGGATGGCATCTTCCTCTTCTTGAAGAACCAATGGTGCTTTTGAGCTCCTCTATGTCTCTTCCTTGCTTTTGTTGCTCCTCCCTCATAGCTCTTTGATCTTCTCTAATCTCATGGAGAATGATGGAGTGCTCTTGGTGTTCCACCCTTAGTTGTCCCATATTGGAACTTAATTCTCCTAGGGAGGTGTTGATTTGCTCCCAATAGTTTTGTGGAGGGAAGTGCATCCCTTGAGGTATCTCAGGGATTTCATGGTGGGGAATTTCCTCATGCTCTTGTTGAGGTCCATGATCTCTTATTTGCTCCATCCTTTTCTTAGTGATGGGTTTGTCCTCTTCAATGAGGATGTCTCCTTCTATGTCAATTCTAGCCAAATTGCAGAGGTGGCAAATGAGGTGAGGAAAGGCTAACCTTGCCAAAGTAGAGGACTTGTCAGCCACCTTGTAGAGTTCTTGAGATATAATCTCATGAACTTCCACTTCCTCCCCAATCATGATACTATGGATCATGATGGCCCGGTCTACAGTAACTTCAGACCGATTGCTAGTAGGAATGATTGAGCGTTGAATAAACTCCAACCATCCTCTAGCTACAGGCTTAAGGTCCAATCTTCTTAATTGAACCGGCTTGCCTCTTGAGTCAATTTTCCATTGAGCTCCTTCCACACATATGTCCATGAGGACTTGGTCCAACCTTTGATCAAAGTTGACCCTTCTAGTGTAGGGGCGTGCGTTTTCTTCCATCATTGGCAAGTTGAACGCCAGCCTTACATTTTCCGGACTGAAATCTAAGTATTTCCCCCGAACCATGGTGAGCCAATGCTTTGGATTCGGGTTCACACTTTGATCATGGTTCCTAGTGATCCATGCGTTTGCATAGAACTCTTGAACCATTAAGATCCCAACTTGTTGAATGGGGTTGGTGAGAACTTTCCAACCTCTTCTTTGGATCTCAAGTCGGATCTCCGGATACTCATTCTTTTTGAGCTTGAAAGGAACCTCAGGGATCACTTTTTTCTTGGCCACAACTTCATAGAAGTGGTCTTGATGGATCCTTAAGATGAATCTCTCCATCTCCCATGACTCAGAGGTGGAAGCAATTACCTTCCCTTTCCTCTTTCTTGAGGATTCTCTGGCCTTAGGTGCCATTGATGGTTATGGAAAAATAAAAAGCAATGCTTTTTACCACACCAAACTTAAAATGTTTGCTCGTCCCCGAGCAAAAGAAGAAAGAAATAAGAAGAAGAAGAAGAAAAATGGAGGAGATGGAGGGAGAAGGTGTATTCGGCCAAGGGGGAGAAGAAGGGTTGTGGTGTGTGAAAATGAAGAAGGAGTGAGGGGTTTATATAGGAGTGGGGGAGGGATTAGGGTTCGGCCATTATGGTTGGGCTTGGGAGGAAAAGAGTTTGAATTTTAGAGGTAGGTGGGGTTTATGGGGAAGAGAAGATGGATGTGAGTGGTGGGGGGGTGATGGGAAAGAGTGATTGAGGTGATTGGTGAAGGGTATTTGGGGAATAGGGTTATGAAAAGGTGTGAAGAGGAGAGAAGAAAAGGTAGGGATCCTGTGGGGTCCACAGATCAAGTGGGGTCAAGGACTTAACTTCCCTGCTCCAATTAGGCGTGTAAAACGCCCTTGCTGTGCAATCCTGGCATTTAACGCCAGACTGCTGCTTGTTTCTGGCGTTAAATGCTCAAATGTAGCCTGTTTCTGGCGTTTAATGCCAGGCAGATGCTTGTTTTTGGCGTTAAACGCCAGACAGATGCTTGTTTCTGGTGTTTAACGCCAGACTACTCTTCCTCCAGGGTGTGCTATTTTTCATTCTATTTTTTATTATGTTTTTGATTTTTCAGTAGTTTTTGTGACTTCACATGATCATCAACCTAAAGAAAACATAAAATAACAATAAAAAATAAATAAATATAATTAGATAACATTGGGTTGCCTCCCAACAAGCGCTTCTTTAATGTCAATAGCTTGACAGTGAGCTCTCATGGAGCCTCACAGATGTGCAGAGCATTATTGGGACTTCCCAACACCAAACTTAGAGTTTGAATGTGGGGGTTCAACACCAAACTTAGAATTTGGTTGTGGCCTCCCAACACCAAACTTAGAGTTTGACTATGGGGGCTTTGGTTGACTCTGTAGTGAGAGAAGAATTTCATGCTTCCTCTCCATGGTTACAGAAGGAGATCCTTGAGTTTTAAACACAAGGTTGTCCTCATTCAGTTGAAGGACCAATTCTCCTCTGTCCACATCAATCACAGCTTTTGCTGTGGCTAGGAAGGGTCTTCCAAGGATGATGGATTCATCCTCATCCTTCCCAGTGTCTACGATTATGAAATCAGCAGGGATGTAAAGGCCTTCAACCTTTACTAACACATCCTCTACCAGTCCATAAGCCTATTTTCTTGAGTTGTCTGCCATCTCTAATGAGATTTTGGCAGCTTACACCTCAAAGATTCCAAGTTTCTCCATTACAGAGAGTGGCATTAAGTTTATTCCTGACCCCACGTCACACAGAGCCTTCTCAAAGGTCATGGTGCCTATGGTACAGGGTATTAAGAATTTTCCAGGATCCTGTTTCTTTTGAGGTAATTTCTGCCTATCCAATGCATTTAGTTCATTGGTGAGCAAGGGAGGTTCATCTTCCCAAGTCTCATTGCCAAATAATTTGGCGTTCAGCTTCATGATTGCACTAAGGTACTTAGCAACTTACTCTTCAGTGACATCTTCATTCTCTTCAGAAGAAGAATACTCATCCGAGCTTATGAAGGGCAGAAGAAGGTTTAATGGAATCTCTATGGTCTCTAGATGAGCCTCAGATTTCTTTGGTTCCTCAAAGGGAAACTCCTTATTGGTCACTGAGCATCCTAGGAGGTCTTCCTCACTAGAATTCACGTTCTCCCCCTCCCTTATAGGTTCGGCCATGATGGTCAAATCAATGGCCTTGCACTCTCTTTTGGAATTTTCTTCTGTATTGCTTGGGAGAGTACTAAGAGGAGTTTCAGTGACTCTTTTACTCAGCTGGCCCACTTGTGTCTCCAAATTTCTAATGGAGGACCTTGTTTCATTCATGAAACTTAAAGTGGCCTTAGATAGATCAGAGACTATATTTGCTAAGCTAGATGGATTCTGCTCAGAATTCTCTGTCTGTTGCTGAGTGGATGATGGAAAAGGTTTGCTATTGCTAAACCTGTTTCATCCACCATTATTAAAGCCTTGTTGAGGCTTTTGTTGATTCTTCCATGAGAAATTTGGATGATTTCTCCATGAGGGATTATAGGTGTTTCCATAGGGTTCACCCATGTAATTCACCTCTGCTATTGCAGGGTTCTCAGGATCATAAGCTTCTTCTTCAGAAGATGCCTCTATAGTACTGTTGGATGATTCCTTCAATCCATTCAGACTCTGAGAGATCATATTGACTTGCTGAGTCAATATTTTATTCTAAGCCAATATGGCATTCAGAGTATCAATTTCAAGAACTCCCTTCCTCATAGGCGTCCCATTACTCACAAGATTCCTTTCAGAAGTGTACATGAATTGGTTATTTGCAACCATGTCAATGAGTTTCTGATCTTCTGCAGGCATTTTCTTTAGGTGAATGGATCCACCTGCAGAATAGTCCAGTGACATCTTTGATAGCTCAGACAAACCATCATAGAATATATCCAGGATGGTCCATTCTGAAAGTATGTCAGAAGGACACTTTTTGGTCAGTTCCTTGTATCTCTCCCAAGCTTCATAGAAGGATTCACCTTCTTTCTGTTTGAAGGTTTGAACATCCACTCTAAGCTTACTAAGCTTTTGAGGAGGAAAGAACTTGGCTAAGAAAGCCGTGACCAGCTTATCCCAAGAGTTCAGGCTATCCTTAGGTTGAGAGCCCAACCATATTCTAGCTCTGTCTCTTACAGCAAACGGGAAAAGCATAAGCTGTAGACCTCGGGATCAACCCCATTGGTCTTAATAGTGTCACAGATTTGCAAGAATTCAGTTAAGAACTGAAAAGGATCTTCTGATGGAAGTCCATGAAACTTGCAATTCTGTTGTATCAGAGAAACTAATTGAGGTTTAAGCTCAAAATTGTTTGCTCCAATGGCAGGAACTGAGATGCTTCTTCCATGTAAATTGGAATTTGGTGCAGTAAAGTCACCAAGCATCTTCCTTGCATTGTTATTATTTTCGGCCATGTCTCCTTCTTTTTCAAAAATTTCAGTCAGATTTTCTCCAGAGAGTTGTGCTTTAGCTTCCCTTAGCTTCCTCTTCAGAGTCCTTTCAGGTTCAGGATCAGCCTCAACAAGAATGTTCTTATCCTTGTTCCTACTCATATGAAAAAGAAGAAAACAGAAAAGAAAATATGGAATCCTCTGTGTCACAGTATAGAGATTCTTTATGTAAGTATAAGAAGAGAATAATGGAGGAAGGAAAAGATAAGAATCCAAACACAAGGGAGAGGAATGAGTTTGAATTCTTGGGTGAAAGAGGGGTGTTAGTAGATGAATAAATAAATAGAAGGGGATGAGAGATGAGAGAATTCAAAAATTAAATAAATTAAATTAAAAAATATTTTTGTTTTAAATTAAATTTAAAGTTAGAATTCGAGAATACAAAAAAAGAAAAATGAAATTAATTTAAAGTAAAAATTAAAAAAATTAGTTAATAAAAAAGAAATTTTGAAAAAGAGGGAAGGGATTTTCGAAAATTAGAAAGAGAGGGTTAGTTAGGTAGTTTTGAAAAAGATATGAATCAAACAAAAAGATAAGATTAATTGAAAAAGATTTGAAAATCAATTTTGAAAAGATAAGAAGCTAGAAAATAAGTTAGAAAAGATTTTGAAATTAATTTTGAAAAAAATATGATTGAAACTTATTTTGAAAAAGATTTGAAAAAGAAATTTAGAAAGATTTGATTTTGAAAATTAAAGTTGATTACTTGACTAACAAGAAACAAAAAGATAGGATTTAAAATTTAAAGATTGAATCTTTCTTAATAGGCAAGTAATAAACTTAAAAAATTTTGAATCAATCACATTAATTGTTAGTAAAGATTTTGAAATTATGAACAAGAAAAGAAAAAGATTTTTGAAAATCAATTTGAAATTTTTGAAAATCATAAAAGAAAAATGAAAAAGATTTGATTTTTGAAAAAGATTTGAAAAAGATAGAATTTTTAAATTGAAAATTTGATTTGACTCATAGAAAAAACAACTAAATTTTTAAAACTTTTGACTAAATCAAATCAAATTTTCGAAAATTTATGAGAGAAAAAGGGAAAGATATTTTTTTGATTTTTGAATTTTTAATGATGAGAGAGAAAAACACAAAATTGAAACAAAACATAAAAATTATGAATCAAAACAACTAATGCATGCAAGAACACTATGAATGTCAAGATGAACACCAAGAACTTATATTTGAAAATTTTGAAGAAAAGAAGAACATGCAAGACACCAAACTTAAAAATTTTTAATGTTTAGACACTAACAAATTGAAAATGCATATGGAAAATAAGTAAAGACAAAAAACAAGAAATTTTAAAGATCAAACAAGAAGACTTACTGGTGCACGAATTATGAATCACACTTTTCACAACTCGTATCACTAACCAGCAAGTGCACTGGGTCGTCCAAGTAATACCTTACGTGAGTAAGGGTCGAATCCCACGGAGATTGTTGGTTTGAAGCAATCTATGGTTATCTTGTAAATCTTAGTCAGGAAGTCAATTATGTTTATCAGTTGAATTGCAAATAAACAAGAGAGCATGGATTAAAGGTTACTTGTTATGCAGTAATGGAGAATATGTTGGAGTTTTGGAGATGCCTTGTCTTCTGAATCTCTGATTTCCTCTGTCTTCTTGTTCACGCACGCACGTCCTCCTATGGCAAGCTGTATGTAGGGGATCACCGTCGTCAGTGGCTACATCCCATCCTCTCAGTGAAGAATATGCTCACATGCTCTGTCACAGCACGGCTAATCATCTGTTGGTTCTCGATCATACTGGAATAGGATTCTTCATCCTTTTGCGTCTGTCACTAACGCCCAGCACTCGCGAGTTTGAAGCTCGTCACAGTCATTCGATCATTGAATCCTACTCGGAATACCACAGACAAGGTTTAGACTTTTCGGATTCTCATGAATGCCGCCATCAGTTCTAGCTTATACCATGGAGATTCTGATTAAGGAATCTAAGAGACACTCATTCAATCGGATATAGAACGGAGGTGGTTTTCAGGCACACGTTCATGGTTTGAGGAAGGTGATGAATGTCACGGATCATCACCTTCATCACAGTTAAGCGCGAATGAACATCTTAGATAGGAACAAGCGTGTTTGAATGGAAAACAGAATTACTTGCATTAATTCATCGAGACACAGCAGAGCTCCTCACCCCCTACAATGGAGTTTAGAGACTCATGCCGTCAAAGAGTACAAAGTTTAGATCTAAAATGTCATGAGGTACAAAATAAGTCTCTAAAAGTTGTTTAAATATTAAACTAGTAGCCTAGGTTTACAACAAATGAGTAAACTATGATGGATGATGAAGAGATCCACTTCTGGGGCCCACTTGGTGTGTGCTGGGGCTGAGAATTAAGAAATCCACGTGCAGAGGCCATTTGTGGAGTTGAACGCCAGTTTTTGTGCCAGTTTGGGCGTTCAACTCCAGCTTTTGATCCTTTTCTGGCGCTGGACGCCAGAATTGGGCAGAGAACTGGCGTTGAACGCCAGTTTACGTCGTCTATCCTTGTGCAAAGTATGGACTATTATATATTTCTGGAAAGCCCTGGATGTCTACTTTCCAACGCAATTGGAAGCATGCCATTTCGAGTTCTGTAGCTCCAGAAAATCCACTTTGAGTGCAGGGAGGTCAGAATCCAACAACATCAGCAGTCCTTTTTCAGCCTGAATTAGATTTTTGCTCAGCTCCCTCAATTTCAGCCAGAAAAATACCTGAAATCACAGAAAAACACACAACTCATAGTAAAGTCCAGAAATATGAATTTTTCCTAAAAACTAATAGAATTAAACTAAAAACTAACTAAAATATCCTAAAAACTATATGAAATTAACCCCAAAAAGCGTATAAAATATCCGCTCATCACTTACTAAGAACAACTTGAAGATCATGAAGAATACATGCATGAGTTTTCGAAAAATGCAGGAAAGGGATAAATATGCTATTGACACCAAACTTAAAAACTGACACAAAACTCAAACAAGAAACATCAAATTAATTTTTTTTTATTTTTATGATTTTAATAAATTTTTTGGATATTTTTTGAAAATTAATTGGAAAAAGGAAAATAAGGATTTCAAAATTTTTAATAGGAATTCCAGGAATCTTGCAATGTTAGTCTAAAGCTCCAATCCAGGAATTAGACATGGCTTACTAGCCAGCCAAGCTTTCAGTGAAAGCTCTGGTCCAAAACACTAGACATGGCCAATGGCCAGCCAAGCTTTAGCATACAAATCAGGCATACAACAGCTGATACTTCATACAACTTCATTCTATGCTGATAGGTGGAAGCCCCAGTCCAAATGAATTAGACATGGCTTTACAGCCAGCCAGGCTTCAAATGTTTCATGAAACTCTAGAATTCATTCTTAAAAATTCTGAAGAAAAATATATTTTTGAAAGTATTTATTTATTTATTTATTTATTTTTTTGGAAAATTTTTTCAAAAATAAAAGAATAAAAACAAAAAGCTTAAAATTAAAATAAAATTACCTAATCTGAGCAACAAGATGAACCGTCAGTTGTCCAAACTCGAACAATCCCCGGCAACGGCGCCAAAAACTTGGTGCACGAAATTGCGATCATCAACAATGGCGCCAAAGACTTGGTGCTCTCAAACGTGAATCACACTTTGTCACAACTTCACAAAACTAACCAGCAAGTGCACTGGATCGTCCAAGTAATAAACCTTACGTGAATAAGGGTCGATCCCACGGACATTGTCGGCTTGAAGCAAGCTATGGTCACCTTGTAAATCTCAGTCAGATGGATTCAAATGGTTATAGAGAATTTATAATTAAAACATAAATAAAACGTAAAATAAAGATAGAGATACTTATGTAATTCATTAGTGAGAATTTCAGATAAGCGTATAGAGATGCTTTCGTTCCTCCTGAACCTCTGCTTTCATGTTGTCTTCATCCAATCATTCCTACTCCTTTCCATGGCAAGCTGTATGTAGGGCATCACCGTTGTCAATGGCTACATCCCATCCTCTCTGTGAAAATGGTCTGTCACTGCATGGCTAATCATCTGTCGGTTCTCGATCATACTAGAATAGGATTTACTATCCTTTTGCGTCTGTCACTACGCCCAGCACTCACGAGTTTGAAGCTCGTCACAGCCATCCCTTCCCAGATCCTACTCAGAATACCACAGACAAGGTTTAGACTTTCTGGATCTCAAGAATGGCCATCCATGGGTTCTAACTTATACCACGAAGACTCTAATATCTCGGACTCAGTCCCTTGTATTAGATATCTAAGAGATACCCATTCTGTCTCGTCTTCATGTAGAACGGAAGTGGTTGTCAGGCACGCGTTCATAGGTGAGAATGGTGATGAGCGTCACATAATCATCACATTCATCATGTTCTTGGGTGCGAATGAATATCTTAGAATAGGAATAAGCTTGAATTGAATAGAAAAACAATAGTACTTTGCATTAATTCAAGAGGAACAGTAGAGCTCCACACCTTAATCTATGGTGTGTAGAAACTCTACCATTGAAAATACATAAGTGATAATGGAGTTCATTGGTCTCGGCCCCAGAGGGGAACCGGAGTAACCAAGTCTTCGAATACAATAATAAAAAGTCCTATTTATACTAAACTAGTTACTAGGGTTTACAGAAATGAGTAAATGATGCAGAAATCCACTTCCGGGGCCCACTTGGAGTGTGCTTGGGCTGAGCATTGAGCTTTAAACGTGTAGAGGCTTCTCTTGGAGTTGAACGCCAGTTTGTAACCTGTTTCTGGCGTTTAACTCCAGAATGCAGCATGGAACTGGCGTTGAACGCCAGTTTGCGTCGTCTAAACTCAGGCAAAGTATAGACTATTATATATAGTGCTGGAAAGCCCTGGATGTATACTTTCCAACGCAATTAAGAGCGCACCATTTGGACTCCTGTAGCTCCAGAAAATCCACTTTGAGTGCAGGGAGGTCAGAATCCAACAGCATCTGTAGTCCTTCTTCAACCTCTGAATCTGATTTTTGCTCAAGTCCCTCAATTTCAGCCAGAAAATACCTGAAATCACAGAAAAATACACAAACTCATAGTAAAGTCCAGAAATGTGATTTTTTATTTAAAAACTAATAAAAATGTACTAAAAACTAATCAAAACATACTGAAAACTATGTAAAAACAATGCCAAAAAGCGTATAAATTATCCGCTCATCAGTACCTGATGCGTACACGTGAAAAGCGAAGTAGCTCAGCAATGCGTGCGTGTACCTGACGCATACGCGTGACACGCGAAGAAGACCATCGACGTGTACGCGTGACTGACACGTACACGTGACATGCGCGACATGCAGAATTTGCAGAAAATGCTGGGGGCAATTTCAGGCCGAGTTTTGACCCAGTTTTTGACCCAGAAACATAGACTAGAGCCAGGAGATAGTAGAGACTCAAGGGAGATTCACACAAGAATGGTTATGCCCACTCCAAGTTAGGCGTGGACCCTACGAAGCAAGTGGTCCCCATCCATCAATTGAAGACATGCTAATTGCTTTAATTAATTCTGATTTAAACTTTAATTTTTATTTTTTTAAATAGGAAAAGATATTATTTTAGTTTTAGAATATAGAGTTTAAATTAATTAGGATTAGATGGAATTATTCCACAGGGGATCCCATTCCATTCCAGACTACCAAAAATACATTTTATCAGAATCCTTATTTTCTTTTTGCCATGAGCAACTAAACCTCCACTGTTAAGGTTAGGAGCTCTATCTATTGTATGGATTGATAATATTATTTTCTATTTTAATTCATGTTTTGATTTATATTTCAAGAATTGTTTTCGTTCTTTATTTTATGAATTTGGGTGGAACGGAAGTATGATCCTCTTTCTAATTGAGTTCTTGTATAACTTGGAAAAGCTCTTTACTTGAACAACAGCTTGAAAACAACTTCTCCTAAATTTTAATTATCTAGATTTAACGGGATACGTGACATATAATCCTCTTATATTTGGGTAATTAGGATTTCTGTGGCACATAACTAGAATTGAACTTCACCCCCTAATTAGAATTAATTGACCAAGGAATTGGCTATTGATGAATTTTAGAGGAGACTAGAAAGGTCTAAGGAATTAGGGTCTAGTCACATATAGTTGCCATGAATTAAGTCTTACATGATCAAAATAAATTAATAAGAAAAGTCAATCCGGAAAATAGATAACTCTAAAGCCTTAACTGTTTCTCCATACTTTATTCCCAACTTATTTACTTGCCTTTCTTTAATATTCTTTCTATTGTTTAATGTCTTTGAACTCTCAACCACTATTTTATGTTTGCCTAACTAAGTAAATTAATCAACCATTGTTGCTTAGTCCTTCAATCCTCATGGGATCGACCTTCACTCACCTGAGGTATTACTTGGTATGACCCGGTACACTTGCCGGTTAGTTTGTGGGTTATAAATTCCGCACCAGCCATGCGGATTAAAGTACTTGCTAGATAAGAAAGAGTCAAAGCCAAGGTTAATCCGTTGGATATTGCTATTGTAAGAGTTTGATTTAGAGATCAAAGATAGGGGTGGTTCTCAAAATTTAGTGATGGACCACTTGACTCACCTAGAGCATATAAAAAGTGACTCCACTCCTATCAATGATGCATTTCCTCTTGATAGCTTGCAAGCAATATCCGAGGTGGTTCCTTGGTATGCACCCATTACTACTTATTTGGTTAGTCACATCTTTCCTCCACATTTTTCTAAACATCAAAAGGACAAGCTCAAGAGCGAGTCCAAGTATTACATATGGGATGACTATGGAGATGTGGTGCCAACCAAATAATTAGAAGGTGTGTTCTAAAATTCAAAATTTAGTCTATCTTAGAGGCATGCCACTCTTTTGAAAGTGGTGGCCACTTTGGCCCTCAAAGAACAGCAAGAAAAATCTTAGACTGTGGATTTTGGTGGCTCACACTCTTTAAGGATGCAAATCTTTTCTGTAACTCTTGCCACCAATGCCAAAGGTTTGGAAACATATCCAAGAGGGATGAGATGCCCCAACAACTCATGTTGTTTTGTGAAACTTTTTATGTTTGGGGTATTGACTTCATGGGTCCCTTTCCAAACTTGAATGGTTTCTTATATATTCTGTTAGCAGTTGATTATGTTTCTAAATGGGTGGAAGAAATTCCTACCGATACTGATGATGCTAACATGGTTGTCTCTTTTGTGCGAAATAACATCATTTGCCACTTTGGATCACCACGAGCGATCGTAAGTGATCAAGGCTCTCATTTTTGTAACAAAAGAATGACATGTTTAATGAAGAAACATGGCATTATTCATAAGGTGGCGACGGTTTACTGATGCATGAAAACTTTTCTCTTAACAAATTTCCACCGGCAAGTGCACCGGATTGTCGTCAAGTAAAAACTCACAATAGAGTGAGGTCGAATCCAACATGGATTGATTGTTGATCAACTTTAATTAGAGGAATATTCTAGTTGAGCGGAATCAAACTTGAATTTGGCTGTGCAGAAAATTAAATGGCGGAAAAAGTAAATGGCAAGGAATATAAATGACGGAATGTAAATTGCAAGATGTAAAGAACAGAAATTAAATTGCATAAAAATAAATGGGAATGGGGTGGTTAACCATAAAAGTAAATAACAGAAATTAAAGAGAATGGAAAGATTAGAGATGGGGAGTTCATTGGGCTCAGGAGATATTGTATTCTCCGGATCAAGTTCATTCTCATATCTTCCTCAATCCATGCAACTCATTGATCTCTTAGCAATCTTAGGTGATTGAATTCCAATTCCTTGGCAATTTAATCTTTCTAAGCTTGAGCAATTGCCCAATTCCTTGATCTAATTGCTCATGGGAAGAGATGAAGTATGGTCACTGATTATACCACATGTATTTCCAAATCAAAGTATTGGTAGGATTACATGTCACTATATCTATCCAACCCCTAATCCGGTCCTACATGAGAAAGCATTTCTAGCATGATTTTCTCATCCCTTTTTCCAAGTCTCAATGGAAATCCAAGTATGAATAGCTTCTTTCCCAAGACAACTACTCAATTGAATTAAGATCGAAAGCTTTCTAGTAAATCAAAGAGAAAGGAAAGAAGAAGATGAATGAAAACTATAATTGATCCATTGAATTACAATAGAGCTCCCTAACCCAATGAAAGAGGTTTAGTTGTTCATAGCTCTCGGAATGGAAATTGAAATGAAAAAGTGCGTTCAAAGTAAACTAAGATCTACAGAGAAAGTAAAATTGGGAAGGGTTACAGTACTCAGTGTGTAAAAAAACCCCTCTCTAACTTAAACTCTAATCTATTTATACACTTTCTTCTTTCAATCTTCAAGTACTTGGACTGGGCCCTTTGGCCTCTGTTGAAGCTAGTTGGAAGTGGCCTTGAAGGAGACGTTTAGGGAGTTAACGTTTATACTCTGCATGGATGCCTTTTTCATTGAAGTTGGATTGACGTTGAAGCTTACATTGGAGTTCAACGTTTGAGTTCAAACGTTGGGTCAAACTTGGCCTATTAAGGCTGGGACGTTGGCCCTAAAGTTTGACCTATCGTTGGACTCAATGTTAGACCCAACGTTTGAGCACAAACGTTAGCCTAACCACACATACGCGTGGGTCACGCGTGTGCGCCATTTGGCCAAAATCTTCACCCACACGTATGCGTGGGTCACGCGTACGCATCGATGCACTTTTTCTAACTCCAAATTCTTGAAATTTATCGCGCACGTTGGACTCAACGTTGGACCCAATGTTTGAGCACCAACGTTGGCCCACCCACGTGTTTGCGCGATTTACGCGTGCGCGCTATTTTGCCAAAATCTTCACCCATGCGTACCCGTCGATACACGATTTTACAATCTCAAAACCTCAAATATATCGCCCACGTTGGAGGTAACGTTGGACCCCCAACATTACCTCCAACGTTGGCATCCCTTCACCTTCACGTTACTAGCAACGTTGGAGCACCAACTTTGGCTCCAACGTTGCACATCATAGTTGTAGTTAGAGGCATAGTTGGAGGTCCAACTATGGCTCCAACTATGGCCTCTTGGATGAGTAGTTGGAGGCATAGTTGGAGGTCCAACTATGACTCCAACTATGGCTCCAACTATGGCCTTCCTCATGGCAATGGTTAGGGTGACGTTTGAGGTCCAACTTTGGGCTCAAATGTTGCCTTCTTTTGTAGTTGGAGGTATAGTTGGAGGTCCAACTATGACTCCAACTATCCACCTTTCTTGGCTAACGTTTGAGGCATAGGTGGAGCACCAACTTTGGCTCCAATTATGCACCTCTTGAGCATAACATTTGAGGCAACGTTGGAGCACTAACTTTGGCTCCAACATTGCTTCCCCTTTCTTCTTTCCATGGCCTTTTTGTTGCTTGTTTGCTTTCCCTTTCTTAGCTTTCTTTCCACCTACAATCAACCAAACACTTGCATCAAAGTTTGCTATAATCACAAGATATTTGCATCATTCAATCATCAAACAAAATTTGCATAAAATCTTGTGAAAAGCACATAAATAACCAAGTTTGATTGAATCAATGGGTTCATGAAATTCTTATCCAAATACTTACTTAAGGCTCAAGAAAGTGCATAAAACCTAATGAAAACACAAGAAAAAGGCTTGTGAAACTAGCCTAAGATGCTTTGGCATCACAACACCAAACTTAAATCTTGCTTGTCCCCAAGCAAGCACTGAATCATGAGAAGGAATGAATGAAAACAGAGAGGGATATGAGTCCTTATTGGGAAGCAATTATACTTGGTTCAAGGGGTTTCATGCAAGATACATTTCCAGCTCAACTTTTATTAGTCTCAAGGTGTAAGATGTCCTTCTAAGTTCCAACTAAGATGTTGCTATGACCTTTGTTGTTTATTGATCTTTGTTTGCTCTTTTTACTTAGCAATTTGCTCTTTATTGATAGCTCAGTGTTTTGTGTTGAGGCAACTTTTAATATAAGTTTTCAGCCAACACTCCCGACCCAGATGGCTCAAGGTGTTGGGTGATAAACTACGTCTCGGACCTACTAACTCAAGCCTCCCCTCATCACATACACACTACAGGCACTTGGCTCAACTTTCATCCTAGAGACATTGGTGCCCATCACCTCTTTGGATCACTAAATGCCTTGTAACTAGGGTGCTCTTAATAGTGTACTTTTGGTTGATAATCCCGGGTTAGTTAACCCATGTTACCAAGTGTTAAAACACTCCTTAGAACCTATTCATCCAAGCAGATCCTAGTACAAAGACACCACAGGCATGTGTCTCAAGGTTTAGCTATTGGTGCTTAGCTTATTTTTTTCTTTCATATTTGGTTGCCAACGTTGGAGGTCCAACTTTCCTTCCAACGTTGGCTTTTCTTGTTTTCCTTATTGCTATTTCTTTCTTCCAAGGCTTGTTATTTTCAAAGGTTCCATAAACAGCAACTAGTCTCATACTATGAAGGACATTCTACCTTTTTGTTTTTATGAGTGAGCTTACTAACAATCAAACATAAACCACCACTTATCCTTATTCTATTCCTACCGACTTGGACAATCACACTTCATGGTTTTCAAACATTTTCTTTTATTCAATTGAAAACATGGAGATGATAAACCCCAATTTTGTGGTTTATCTTGTGCTTAATTTGGGTGGTTTTATCAACCTTTCTCCCATATATTCAATGAAATAGCATGGTTTTGCAATTCTCCCTTGATTTGTGCTTAAGTGTGAAAACATGCTTTTTAGGCCTTAAAATAGCTAAATTTAACTCACTTTAATTCTATTCGATGCCTTGATATGTTTGTTGATTGATTTCAGGTTCATAAGGCAAGTATTGGATGGAAGAAGTGAGGAGAAAAGCATGCAAAGTGGGAGAACTCATGAAGAAATGAAGGAACCGCAAAGCTGTCAAGCCTGACCTCTTCGCACTCAATCGACTATAACTTGTGCTAAAGAGGTCCAAATGAGGCAGTTTTAGTTGCGTTGGAAAGCTAACATCCGGGACTTCAAAATGATATAAAATTTGTCATAGTTTCCTGACGTCTAGGGATGAGCGTGCACTGTACGCGTGCATGTTGATGGAGCTGTGTAGGTCCACTTTGGGCAACTCGTTGGGGGAAATTTCTAGCTCATTTTGGGCTCAATCTAACTCATTTCTGATGCTGTTGAACCCAAGGATTGAAGGGGGGGAATGAACCAAGTAGTCATAGTTTAGTTTTTATCATGTTGTAGGTAGAATTCTAGAGAGAGAAGCTCTCCCTTCTCTCTAGAATTTAGGGTAGCTTAGGTTTAATTTTCTTAGATCAACTTTCAATTCTTGTTCTGATTTAGTTTTCCCTTGTTAATTCCTTGATATTACACCTTTGTTCTTCTAGTTCTTGTTGTTAATTTCCTTTTCATATCACTTTTTATGTTCATACACTCTTGTTGGGTTTCTATTTTTCTTTCAATGCAATTTTATGTTTCCATGTTTCTTTTATGTTGATCTTGATTGTTAGTGTTGATTTGTTGTTTATGTTGGTTATGGATTTTCTTTAACTCTTGCATTTTATGATGTTTACTTTTCTTGCATACTAGGTGTTTGATAAAATGTTTCCTCTAGTTTTTGAGTAGTTTTCTTGACTCTTGGCCTAGGCTAAGGGAATTGAGTGACCTTGAGTCATTGGGTTTCATTGAATTGGTGATTTGAGAACCCTTGGTGGTTAATTTGATACCCATTGACACTAACCCACTACTAATCTAATTAGTAGATAGGTTGGGACTTATGGGTTGATGTGATCAATCCTATTTGATATACTTCAAGTATAGAAGTAAACTTAATGAGCTTGGTTCCTCATAATTACCAATATTTGGTATGTAGACAAGGATGGTGATCTTAATTACCTATGTCTAGCCAAGAGTTCTTTCCATTTCTTTTATTAGTTCTTGTTATTTTACTTTCTTGTCATTTATATTTTCTTGTCAAATTCTAAATCAAACCCCCTTGCATTTTCATAGCCAATAATTAAACACTTCATTGCAATTCCTTGTGAGACGACCCGGAGTTCAAATACTTCGGTTAATTCTTATTTGGGGTTTGTACTTGTGACAACTCAAATTTTTTATGTGAGAATTGTTTGTTGGTATAGAACTATACTTGCAACGAGAATTCATTCATTTGAGGAAATTCTATACCCTCACAACAATTCACTCATTAGGAGACAAGACATACATTCAAGTAAAGTGAAAGTAAAGCACATACCTAGGCTAGCACACTTATGACAATATTAAAGAAAAACAACACAACAAAATTTAAAATGACTTAAACTAAAGACCAATTATCAACCAAAGGAAGAAATGTTCTTTCTTTTTTAGATATGATCAACAAGGAGCAATTCCACCTTTTCATTTCTTAGCTTGCTTGCCTTTCTTCTTCCTCTCTTCTTCTTGATTGCTAGTTTCTCCCTTGCCTTTTTGTTTCCCCTTTAGCTTTTTCCAGAATCCAACTTTCTTCATCTTCTTTTTCACTGCCTCATCATGGCGTAATGTTCTCTCTACTTCCAAGTATCCTCTCTCCTTAAAGTATTCATCATAACTTGAAAATGCCGAATTTAGACCAGGCATATGCTCCAGTGTGTAGTTGAGCTTGGTTTGAGCATTCATGTCATAATCTCGTTGATTTTCATATCTTAAATTGTGAAGAGTAGTGAACTCCTTGAATGCTCTCATGCCATCAATGTGATGTTGGGCAAGCTCTTGCATGTGGTTTTCCAATGGGTCCTGCCTCACTATTACTTGGTTGATGGACTAAGAGAGTCTAGAGTATTGCTCATCATGCTGTTCCATTAATTTTTCCTTCAGTTCTTTTTGTTGGTTTATGAGAACAAATTGGAAGTACTTCTGTTGTTCTTGGCTTCTCATAAACTCGCTTGACAGCACGTCAATGGCTTCTTGCATTCCACTCATATCTATTGAGGTTTGTGCTGGTTGTTCCTCTTGTTGCTTCCCTTCTTGATGTTGTTCTTCTTCTTGTGGCTCCTCCTCTTGTTGTTCCTCCATCTTTTTTTCATTTTTTGGCCTTCTTTGTTGTTGAGCTGTGGTGACAAGCTTTATTCTTTCAAGAGTGATCGACATGCCCGGATGTAGCCACACGAGATTTGTATCCTCTAGGGGCACCTTAGCCTTTATGCACAAGCGGATGATGGTGCTTGGGTAGTGGAGCCAAGATTCAGAGGAGCTCTTTTCAGAGATCTTTTGAATATCATTAGCAATGAACTCATGGACCTTAATCTCACCTCCTACCATAATACAATGCACCAAAGTGGCTCGTTTGATGTTAACCTCTGAGGTATTTACAGTGGCTAGGATGGATCTCCTTACAAATTCATACCACCCTTTTGCTTCTGGAACAAGGTCTCCTCTCTTGAAGAACTTTGGTGCTCTATTAGCATATCTCACTGGTATGCGAAATTGTTACTCAGATTAGGTTGTAAAATTATTTGTTCGTTCTTTCCCTGGCAATGGCGCCAACAACTGGTGCACAGAACCATGGTCCAAACATAACATCACAACTTCGCACAACTAACCAGCAAGTGCACTGGGTCGTCCAAGTAATAAAACCTTATGTGAGTAAGGGTCGATCCCACGGAGATTGTTGGTATGAAGCAAGCTATGGTCACCTTGTAAATCTCAGTCAGGCGGATATCAAATGGTTATGGAGTTTTCGAATAATAATAATAAATAAACAGAAAGTAAAGATAAAAATACTTATGCATATCATTGGTGAGAATTTCAGATAAGCATATAGAGATGCTTTCATTCCTCTGAATCTCTACTTTCCTGCTGTCTTCATCCAATCAGTCTTACTCCTTTCCATGGCAAGCTTTCTGTAAGGGCATCACCATTGTCAATGGCTACATCCCATCCTCTCTGTGAAAATGGTCCAAATGCTCTGTCACGGCATGGCTAATCATCTGGAGGTTCTCGATCATACTGGAATAGGATTTACTATCCTTTTGTATCTGTCACTACGCCCAGCACTCGCGAGTTTGAAGTTCGTCACAGCCATCCCTTCCCAGATCCTACTCAGAATACCACAGACAAGGTTTAGACTTTCTGGATCTCAGGAATGGCCATCCATGGGTTCTAACTTATACCACGAAGATACTAATAACTCAGACTTGGTCCCCTGTATTAGATATCTAAGAGATACTCATTCTAGCTTGGTTGCATGTAGAACGGAAGTGTTTGTCAGGCACGCGTTCATGGGTGAGAATGATGACGAGCGTCACATAATCATCACATCCATCATGTTATTGGGAACGAATGGATATCTTAGAAGCGGAATAAGTTGAATTGAATATAAAACAGTAGTACTTTGCATTAAATCATGAGGAACAGCAGAGCTTCACACCTTAATCTATGGAGTGTAGAAACTCTACCGTTGAAAATACATAGGTGAAAGGTTCAGGCATGGCCAAGAGGCTAGCCCCCAAAACGTGATCACAGGATCAAAAATACAATCCAGGATGAAAATACAATAGTAAAAAGTCCTATTTATACTAAACTAGTTACTAGGGTTTACAGAAATAAGTAATTGGTGCATAAATCCACTTCCGGGGCCCACTTGGTGTGTGCTTGGACTGAGCTTGAAGTTTACACGTGTAGAGGCTTCTTCTGGAGTTGAACGCCAAGTTGTAACGTGTTTATGGCGTTCAACTCTGGTTTGTGACGTGTTTCTGGCGTTTAACTCCAGACTGCAGCGTAGAACTGGTGTTTAACGCCCTTTTGCGTCATCTAAACTCGGTCAAAGTATGGACTATTATATATTTCTGGAAAGCTCTGGATGTCTACTTTCCAATGCAATATGAAGCGCGCCATTTTGAGTTCTGTAGCTCCAGAAAATCCACTTTGAGTGCAGGGAGGTCAGAATCCAACAGCATCAGCAGTCCTTCTTCACCTCTGAATCTGATTTTTGCTCAAGTCCCTCAATTTCAACCAGAAAATACCTGAAATCACAGAGAAACACACAAACTCATAGTAGAGTCCAGAAATGTGAATTTAACATAAAAACTAATGAAAACATCCCTAAAAGTAACTAGATTCTACTAAAAACATACTAAAAACAATGCCAAAAAGCGTATAAATTATCCGCTCATCACAACACCAAACTTAAATTGTTGGTTGTCCCCAAGCAACTGAAAATCAAATAGGATAAAAAGAAGAGAATATACTATAAATTCCAAACTATCAATGAAACATAGCTCCGATCAGATGAGCGGAACTTGTAGCTTTTTGCCTCTTGAATAGTTTTGACATCTCACTTTATCCATTGAAGTTCAGAATTATTGGCATCTGTAGGAACTCAGAGTTCAGATAGTGTTAGTGATTCTCCTAGTTCAGTATGTTGATTCTTGAACACAGCTACTTTATGAGTCTTGGCCGTGGCCCTAAGCACTTTGTTTTCCAGTATTACCACCGGATACATAAATGCCACATACACATAATTGGGTGAACCTTTTCAGATTGTGACTCAGCTTTGCTAAAGTCCCCAATTAGAGGTGTCCAGGGTTCTTAAGTACACTCTTTTTTTTTGCTTTGGACCTTGACCTTAACCGCTCAGTCTCAAGTTTTCACTTGACACCTTCACGCCACAAGCACATGGTTAGGGACAGCTTGGTTTAGCCGCTTAGGCCAGGATTATATTTCTTTAGGCCCTCCTATCCACTGATGCTCAAAGCCTTGGGATCCTTTTTATTTACCCTTGCCTTTTGGTTTTAAGGGTTATTGGCTTTTTGCTCTTGCCTTTTGGTTTTAAGAGCTTTTGGCTTTTTCTGCTTGCTTTTTCTCTTTTTTTTTTGCTATTTTTTTTCTATTTTTTTCTGCAAGCTTTGTATTCACTGCTTTTTCTTGCTTCAAGAATCATTTTTATGATTTTTCAGATTATCAAATAACATGTCTCCTTGTCATCATTCTTTCAAGAGCCAACATATTTAACATTCATGAACAACAACTACAAAAGACATATGCACTGTTCAAGCATTCATTCAGAAAACAAAAAGCATTGTCTCGACATCAAAGTAATTAAACTAAGTTCAAGGATAAATTCGAAACTCATGTACTTCTTGTTCTTTTTAATTAAAAACATTTTTCATTTAAGAGAGGTGATGGATTCATATTCACTACTTTAAGGCATAGATACTTAGACACTAATGATCATGTAATAAAGACACAAACATAGATAAACATTTAACATAAGAAAACGAAAAACAGAAAATCTAAGAACAAGGAATGAGTCCACCTTAGTGATGGTGGCGTTTCCTTCTTGAGGAACCAATGATGTCCTTGAGCTCTTCTATGTCTCTTCCTTGTCTTTGTTGCTCCTCCCTCATTGCTCTTTGATCTTCTCTAATTTCATGAAGGATGATGGAGTGCTCTTGATGTTCCACCCTTAATTGTCCCATGTTGGAACTTAATTCTCCTAGAGAGGTGTTGATTTGCTCCCAAAAATTATGTGGAGGAAAGTGCATCCCTTGAGGTATCTCAAGGATTTCTTGATGGTGAGCTTCCTCATGTGTTTCTTGAGCTCCATGAGTGGGCTCTCTTGTTTGCTCCATCCTTTTCTTAGTGATGGGCTTCTCTTCCTCAATGGGAATGTCTCCTTCTATGAAAGCTCCAACTGAGTAACATAGATGGCAAATAAGATGAGGGAAAGCTAGCCTTGCCAAGGGAGAGGACTTTTTGGCTATTTTGTAGAGTTCAAGGGAGATGACTTCATGAACTTCTACTTCCTCACCAATCATGATGCTATGAATCATGATGGCCCGATCCACAGTAACTTCAAATTGGTTGCTAGTGGGGATGATGGAGCGTTGGATGAACTCTAACCATCCTCTAGCCACAGACTTAAGATCTAGTCTTCTAAGTTGAACCGGTTTGCCTTTTGAGTCAATCTTCCATTGAGCTCCTTCCACACATATGTCCATGAGGACTTGGTCCAACCTTTGATCAAAGTTGACCCTTCTAGTGTAGGGGCGTGCATCTCCTTGCATCATAGGCAAGTCAAACGCCAATCTCACATTTTCCGGACTAAAATCTAAGTATTTCCCCCGAACCATGGTGAGATAATTCTTTGGGTTTGGGTTCTTACTTTGATCATGGTTCCTAGTGATCCATGCATTAGCATAGAACTCTTGAACCATTAGGATGCTGACTTGTTGGATGGGGTTTGTTAGAACTTCCCAACCTCTTCTTTGGATTTCATGTCGGATCTCCGGATACTCATTTCTCTTGGGTTTGAAAGGGACCTCGGGGATCACCTTCTTCTTGGCCACAACATCATAGAAGTGGTCTTGATGGGCTTTGGAGATGAATCTTTCCATCTCTCATGACTCGGAGGTGGAAACTTTTGTCTTCCCTTTCCCTTTTCTAGAGGATTCTCCGGTCTTAGGTGCCATCAATGGTAATGGAAAAACAAAAAGCTTATGCTTTTACCACACCAAACTTAGAATATTGCTCACCCTCGAGCAAGAGAAGAAAGAATAGATGAAGAAGAAGAAGAAAATATGGAGGAGAGGAGGGAGAGGTGTATTCGGCCAAGAAGGGGAAGAGAGGGTTGTGTTGTATGAAAATGAGGAAGAATGGAAGGCTTTATATAGGGAGGGGAGGGGGGTTAGTTTCGGCCATATAGGGTGGGTTTGGGTGGGAAATTGATTTTGAATTTTGAAGGTAGGTGGAGTTTATGAGGTAGGTTTATGGGGAAGAGTGGATGGATGTGAGTGGTGAAGTGATGATAGGGAAGAGAGATTGAGGTGATTGGTGAAAAGTTTTGGAGAAGAGTGTTTATTGGGAAGAGAGGATGAACATTGAGAAGAGGGAAGAGAGTGAGTGGTGGTAGGTGGGGATCCTGTGGGGTCCACAGATCCTGAGGTGTCAAGGATTTGCATCCCTGCACCAATTAGGCATGTAAAATGCCTTTGCATGCAATTCTGGCGTTTAAACGCCGAATTGATGCTTGTTCTGGGCGTTCAGCGCCCAGATGCAGCATGTTTCTAGCGTTGAACGCCAACCAGATGCTTGTTTTTGGCGTTCAGCGCCAGCTCTTCTTCATTGTGCATTTCTGGCGTCTGAACGCCAGGAAGCTACTTGTTTCTGGCGTTGTTCAACGCCAGAAACATGCTCTGTTCTGGCGTTGAATGCCAGACAGATGCTCCTTACTGGCGTTTAAACGCCAGTAAGATCCTCCTCCAGGGTGTGATTTTTCTTCTGCTGTTTTTGATTCCGTTTTCAATTTTTATATTTATTTTGTGACTCCACATGATCATGAACCTAATAAAACATGAAAGAACAATAAAAATAAAATTAGATAAATAAAAATTGGGTTGCCTCCCAACAAGCGCTTCTTTAATGTCAATAGCTTGACAGTGGGCTCTCATGGAGCCTCACAGATGTTTAGAGCATTGTTGAGACTCCCCAACACCAAACTTAGAGTTTGGATATAGGAGTTCAACACCAAACTTAGAGTTTGGTTGTGGCCTCCCAACACCAAACTTTGAGTTTGACTGTGGGGGCTCTGGTTGACTCTGCAGTGAGAGAAGCTTACTGTGCCTCTTTTCCATGTTTACAGAAGGATGTCCTTGAGTTTTAAACTCAAGAGAGTCCTCATTCAATTGAAGGACTAGTTCACCTCTGTTAACATCAATCACAGCTCTTGCTGTGGCTAGGAAGGGTCTTCCAAGGATGATGGATTCATCCTCATCCTTCCCAGTATCTAGGATTATGAAATCAGCAGGGATGTAAAGGCCTTCAACCTTTACTAATATGTCCTCTACTTGTCCATAAGCTTGTTTTCTGGAATTGTCTGCCATCTCTAATGAGATTCTAGCAGCTTGCACCTCAAAGATTCCCAGTTTCTCCATTACAGAGAGTGGCATGAGGTTTATTCCTAACCCAAGGTCACATAGAGCCTTCTCAAAGGTCATGGTGCCTATGGTACATGGTATTAGGAACTTTCCAGGATCCTGTTTCTTCTGAGGCAATCTCAGTTGATCCAATGCATTTAGTTCATTGGTGAACAGGGGAGGTTCATCTCCCCAAGTCTCATTACCAAATAAATTGGCATTCAGCTTCATGATTGCACCAAGGAACTTGGCAACTTGCTCTTCAGTAACATCCTCATTCTCTTCAGAAGAGGAATACTCATCCGAGCTCATGAATGGCATAAGGAGGTTCAATGGAATCTCTATGGTCTCTAGATGAGTCTCAGGTTCCTTTGGTTCCTCAGAGGGAAACTCCTTATTGATCACTAGACGTCCCAAGAGGTCTTCCTCCTTGGAATTCACGTCCTCCCCTTCCTCCTTGGATTCGGCCATGATGGTCATGTCAATGGCCTTGCACTCTCCTTTTGGATTTTCTTCTGTATTGCTTGGGAGAGCATTAGGAGGGGTTTCAGTGATCTTCTTACTCAGCTGGCCCACTTGTGCCTCCAAATTTCTAATGGAGGACCTTGTTTCATTCATGAAACTCACAGTGACCTTAGATAGATCAGAGACTAAGTTTGCTAAATTAGAGGTATTTTGTTCAAAGTTCTCTGTCTGTTGCTGAGTGGATGATGGAAAAGGCTTGCTATTGCTAAACCTGTTTTTTCCACCATTATTAAAGCCTTGTTGAGGCTTTTGTTGATCTTTCCATGAGAGATTTGAGTGATTTCTCCATGAGAGATTATAGGTGTTTCCATATGGTTCACCCATGTAATTCACCTCTGCTATTGCAGGGTTCTCAGGATCATAAGCTTCTTCTTCAGAAGATGCCTCTTGAGTATTGTTGGATGCAGCTTGCATTCCATTCAGACTTTGAGAAATCATATTGACTTGCTGAGTCAATATTTTATTCTGAGCCAATATGGCATTCAGAGTATCAATTTCAAGAACTCCCTTCTTCTGAGGCGTCCCATTACTTACAGGATTCCTCTCAGAAGTGTACATAAACTGGTTGTTAGCAACCATGTCAATGAGTTCTTGAGCTTCTGCAGGCGTTTTCTTTAGGTGAATGGATCCACCTGCAGAAGTATCCAATGACATCTTAGCTAATTCAGACAGACCATCATAGAATATATCCAGGATGGTCCATTCTGAAAGCATGTCAGAAGGACACTTTTTGGTCAGTTCCTTGTATCTCTCCCAAGCTTCATAGAGGGATTCACCTTCTTTCTGTCTGAAGGTTTGAACATCCACTCTAAGCTTACTCAGCTTTTGGGGAGGAAAGAACTTGGCTAAGAAAGCCTTGACCAGCTTATCCCAAGAGTTCAGGCTATCCTTAGGTTGAGAGTCCAACCATATTCTAGCTTTGTCTCTCACAGCAAAAGGGAAAAGCATGAGCCTGTAGACTTCAGGATCTACTCCATTAGTCTTAACAGTATCACAGATCTTCAAGAATTCAGTTAAGAACTGAAAAGGATCTTCAGATGGAAGTCCATGAAACTTGCAGTTCTGCTGCATTAGAGAAACTAGTTGAGGCTTAAGCTCAAAATTGTTTGCTCTAATGGTAGGGATGGAGATGCTTCTTCCATGTAAGTTGGAATTTGGTGCAGTAAAGTCACCAAGCATCCTCCTTGCATTATTATTATTTTCGGCTGCCATCTCCTTTTCCTGTTCGAAAATTCCTGTAAGGTTGTCTCTGGATTGTTGTATTTTAGCTTCTCTTAGTTTCCTCTTCAGAGTCCTTTCAGGTTCAGGGTCTGCTTCAACAAGAATGTTCTTATCCTTGCTCCTGCTCATATGAAAAAGAGGGAACAGAAAAATAATAATAATAGGGATCCTTTTTGCCCAAGTATAGAGGTTCCCCTGTGTGAGTAGAAGAAGAAAAGAATGTAATGTAAAGAAGAGAAGAATTCAAACTTAGAGGAAAAGAAGGGGTTCGAATTTTGGGTGAAGAGGAGTGTTAGTAGATGAATAAATAAATAGAAGAAGATGAGAGGTGAGAGGATTTTCAAAAATTAAAAATTAAAATTTAAAGTTAAACTTTAATAAAAGTTTTTGAAAAAAGGTTAGTAATTTTTGAAAATTAGGAATGAATCAAAAATTAAAATAATTAGTTAATTAAAAAGAATTTTTGAAAAAGAGGGAGATATTTTCGAAAATTAGAGAGAGAGAGTTAGTTAGGAAGTTTTGAAAAAGATAAGAAAAAAACAAAAAGTCAATTAGTTAGTTGAAAAGGATTTGAAAATCAATTTTGAAAAGATAAGAAGATAAGAAGTTAGAAAAGATATTTGAAAATCAAATTTTTGAAAAAGATAAGATTTTTAAATTGATATGATAGAAAGAAATGATTAGAATTAGTTTTGAAAAAGATTTGATTTTTTTTTAAAATCATAATTAATGACTTGATTCACAAGAAATCATAAGATATGATTCTAGAACTTAAAGTTTGAATCTTTCTTAACAAGTAAGTAACAAACTTGAAATTTTTGAATCAAAACATTAATTGATGATGTGATTTTCGAAAATATGATATAAAATTAAAAAAAATATTTTTGAAAAATATTTTTATAATTTTCGAAAATAAATAAGAAAAAAATGAAAAAGATTTGATTTTTGAAAAAGATTTTGAAAAAGATAAGATTTTTAAATTGAAAATTTGATTTGACTCATAAAAACAACTAGATTTTTTAAAAATTTTTGAAAAAGTCAATCCAAATTTTCGAAATTTATGAGAGAAAAAGGGGAAGATATTTTTTTTTATTTTTGAATTTTTAATGATGAGAGAGAAAAACATGAACATGATGCAATGCATGAAAATTTTGGATCAAAACAATGAATGCATGCAAGAATGCTATGAATGTCAAGATGAACACCAAGAACACTTTGAATGTCAGGATGAACACCAAGAACATATTTTTGAAAAATTTTCAAGAAAAGAAAACATGCAAGACACCAAACTTAGAAATTTTTCATGTATAGACAGTATGAATGCAAGAATGCATATAAAAAACAAGAAAAGACACAAAACAAGAAAACATGAGGATCAACAAGAAGACTGGCCAAGAACAACTTGAGGATCATGAAGAACTCTATGAATGCATGAATTTTCGAAAAAAAATGCAAAGAATTTTTAGAAGAAATGCAATTGACACCAAACTTGAAATTGACTCAAGACTCAAACAAGAAACACAAAATATTTTTTTGATTTTTTTTTATTTTATGATTTTTTTTTGGATTTTTATTTTATATTTTTCGAAAATCATTTGAAAAAAAAAATAAAGATTTCAAAATTTTTAATATGAATTCAAGGAATCTTGCTTTTTAGTCTAAAGCTCCAATCTGAGGGTAGGACATGGCTTAATAGCCAGTCAAGCTTTAGCATGTAAATCAGGTGGATCAGGAACAACAGCAGGTGGATTAGCAACAACTAGCTTGCTTTTGATAATGTTGGGTTGGAAGCCCCAGTCCAAATGAATTTAGACATGGCTTTACAGCCAGTCAGGCTTCAACATGCTTCATGAAATACTAGAATTCATTCTTAAAATTCTGAAATAATTTTCGAAAACAGATGAGAAATTTTTGAAAATAAAACAAAAAGAAAATTACCTAATCTGAGCAACAAGATGAACCGTCAGTTGTCCAAACTCAAACAATCCCCGGCAACGGCGCCAAAAACTTGGTAATGCGAAATTGTTACTCAGATTAGGTTGTAAAATTATTTGTTCGTTCTTTCCCTGGCAATGGCTCCAACAACTGGTGCACAGAACCATGGTCCAAACATAACTTCACAACTTCGCACAACTAACCAGCAAGTGCACTGGGTCGTCCAAGTAATAAAACCTTACGTGAGTAAGGGTCGATCCCACGGAGATTGTTGGTATGAAGCAAGCTATGGTCACCTTGTAAATCTCAATCAGGCGGATATCAAATGGTTATGGAGTTTTCGAATAATAATAATAAATAAACAGAAAGTAAAGATAAAAATACTTATGCATATCATTGGTGAGAATTTCAGATAAGCGTATAGAGATGCTTTCGTTCCTCTGAATCTCTGCTTTCTCGCTGTCTTCATCCAATTAGTCTTACTCATTTCCATGGCAAGCTTTCTGTAAGGGCATCACCGTTGTCAATAGCTACATCCCATCCTCTCTGTGAAAATGGTCCAAATACTCTGTCACGGCATGGCTAATCATCTGGAGGTTCTCGAACATACTGGAATAGGATTTACTATCCTTTTGCGTCTGTCACTATGCCCAGCACTCACGAGTTTGAAGTTCGTCACAGCCATCCCTTCCCAGATCCTACTCAGAATACCACAGACAAGGTTTAGACTTTCCGGATCTCAGGAATGGCCATCCATGGGTTCTAACTTATACCACGAAGATACTAATAACTCGGACTCGGTCCCCTGGATTAGATATCTAAGAGATACTCATTCTAGCTTGGTTGCATGTAGAACGGAAGTGTTTGTCAGGCACGTGTTCATGAGTGAGAATGATGATGAGTGTCACATAATCATCACATCCATCATTTTCTTGGGAACGAATGGATATCTTAGAAGCGGAATAAGTTGAATTGAATAGAAAACAGTAGTACTTTGTATTAAATCATGAGGAACAGCAGAGCTCCACACCTTAATCTATAGTGTAGAAACTCTACCGTTGAAAATACATAAGTGAAAGGTTCAGGCATGGCCGAGAAGCCAGTCCCCAAAACGTGATCACAGGATCAAAAATACAATCCAGGATGAAAATACAATAGTAAAAAGTCCTATTTATACTAAACTAGTTACTAGGGTTTACAGAAATAAGTAATTGGTGCATAAATCCACTTCCGGGGCCCACTTGGTGTGTGCTTGGACTGAGCTTGAAGTTTACACGTGTAGAGGCTTCTTCTGGAGTTGAACGCCAAGTTGTAACGTGTTTTTGGCGTTCAACTCTGGTTTGTGACGTGTTTCTGGCGTTAATTAACTCCAGACTGCAGCGTAGAACTGGCATTTAACGCTTTTTTGCGTCATCTAAACTCGGTCAAAGTATGGACTATTATATATTGCTGGAAAGCCCTGGATGTGTACTTTCCAACGCAATTCAAAGCACGCCATTTTAAGTTTTGTAGCTCGAGAAAATCCACTTTGAGTGAAGGGAGGTCAGAATCCAACAGCATCAGCAGTCCTTCTTCACCTCTGAATCTGATTTTTGCTCAAGTCCCTCAATTTCAGCCAGAAAATACCTGAAATCACAGAGAAACACACAAACTCATAGTAGAGTCTAGAAATGTGAATTTAACATAAAAACTAATGAAAACATCCCTAAAAGTAACTAGATTCTACTAAAAACATACTAAAAACAATGCCAAAAAGCGTATAAATTATCCGCTCATCACTCACCCAGTCTGATCCGACCACACAAATATCATTGGCTATTTCATCACACTCCGGTTCACCATTTATCCTCTCATGATAACTTGGCTTGTCAAAACGCACTGCCTTTAGGTCGAGAGCCTTCATGATGGCTTTGGGATTAAAATCAACTTCTACACCCCTCACAAAGCTTGTGTAAGAGGTGTCAACTTTGGTGTCCTTCCTCGCTGCGTTGGCATAGAACTCCTTAATCATGTTGACATTGATTTTTGTGATTGGATCAATGAGGGCTTCCCATCTCCTTTTTGTATCTTCTCCTTTATCCTTGGGTATTCATTCTCGGAGAGTTAGAAAGGGATTTCTGGTAATATTTTATTAGGACTTATCCAATTGAATTGTGTTTGATGGAAAGTTGATTTGAATCTCCATTTATCATAGGGGGCTTCTTCTTCCTCAACAGCCGGTTCCTTTCCCCTCATTCTCTTGAAGCTTGACGAAGTTGCCATGGTTATCTTAGGGGTTGGCCGAATAGGAGGTGTAGAATGACGGGATTGGATGGCTAGTGTAAGATGAGAGTGTAACTTGGAGGTGAGGTAAAGTGTATGGCTAAAGGGAAGAACACAGTTATGGCTTGAAATAAAAAAGGGTTACAAGAAGTGAACTAGGGGTTGCAAACTCGTTCATGTAGAAGTCCCTTTTACAGCAAGACTTAGTGAAGAATGAATGATGGGGATGCACTTGTGATGGTGAAAATGAAGGGGGTGCATGTAGTATGGAGAAGGGACAAGGATTGCTTCTTCATTGGGGGTTAGGTTCGGTCATTAAGAGGGCACACCTAACCACCCAATGTGCAGAATTTTGCTTCCCAAGGTGCTCTTCCAAGAACATGTGACTTTCCTTTTCAGTCGTAGGGTAGCCGTGCCACTTCCTTGACTTGTCTCCTCCATCAATCTCTTCTCCCTTGTACATATTCACCAAAAGAAGACAAAAACCTCAACATTCTACACTTGGCGGCAAAAGAAATAAAGGTGGTAACTAAAATTTGAAAATTTGAAAAATTGGTTAAGTGTTTATCATAAAACAATGCTAACCGTGACTTGATGCTTATGTGTACATGGTACGCCGAAATCGTGATTGTTCATTCCATGGCTATAGTGCCAAAAACGTGGTATGGGAGAATGTGATCTCAAAACTTCTTCACAATTCCGTGTAACTGACCAGCAAGTGCACTGGGTCATCCAAGTAATAAACCTTACGTGAGTAAGGGTCGATCCCATGGAGATTATCGGCTTGAAGCAAGCTATGATCATCCTTGTAAATCTCAGTCAGGCGGATTCAAATGGTTATGAGATTTTGATAATTAAAATATAAATAAAACAGAAAATAAAATAGAGATACTTATGTAATTTATTGGTGGTAATTTCAGATAAGCATCTGGAGATGCTTTGTTGCTTCTGAACTTCTACTTTCCTATTGCCTTCTTCCAACCATGCGTTACCTCCTTCCATGGCAAGTTGTATGATCCTCTCGGATGAAAACAAATCCATATGCGCTGTCACCGCATGGCTAATCATCTGTCGGTTTCCGCTAGCGTCGGAATAGGACCATTGTTCTTTTGCACACTGTCACTGCGCCCAACATTCGCAAGTTTGAAGCTCGTCACAGTCATCCCTTCCCAGATCCTACTCGGAATACCACAGACAAGGTTTAGACTTTCTGGATCTCAGGAATGTTGCCAATGGTTCTAGCCTATACCACGAAGACTCTGATCTCACGGAATGAAATGCTCTGTTGTCAGGAGAGGCAATCATGCATCGTGAACTAGGAGGCCAAGAGATACACACTCAAGCTATTGCAAATAGAACGGAAGTTGTTGTCAGGCACGCGTTCATAAGTGAGAATGATGATGAGTGTCACGGGTCATCACATTCATCAGGTTGAAGTGCGAGTGAATATCTTAGAGAAGAAGTAGGCGTGAGTTGAATAGAAAAACAATAGTACTTGTATTAATTCATGAAGAACAGTAGAGCTCCACACCTTAATCTATGGGGTGTAGAAACTCCACCGTAGAAAATACATAAGTGAAAGGTCTAGGAATGACCGTGAGGCCAGCCTCCAAACATGTACAATAGCATAAGATTAACAAAAAAGGACTAGAAGCCTTAAAATAAATCTCTAAAAGTAGTTTTTATACTAAACTAGTAACCTAGGGTTACAGAAAATGAGTAACTAAGTGCAGATAGTGCAGAAATCCACTTCCGGGGCTCACTTGGTGTGTGCTTGGGCTGAGCATTGAAGATTTTTCGTTCTTAGGCTTTTCCTAGAGTTAAACGCCAGCTTTGGTGCCAGTTTGGGCGTTTAACTCCAATTCTGGTGCCAGTTTGGGCGTTTTACGCCAAGATGTTTTAGGTTGACTTTGGATGCCAGTTTGGGCCATCAAATCTCGGACAAAGTATAGACTATTATATATTGCTGGAAAGCCCAGGATGTCTAAATTTCAACTCAATTGAAAGCGCGCAAATTAGGCTTCTGTAGCTCCAGAAAAATCACTTCGAGTGCAGAGAGGTCAGAATCTAACAGCATCTGCAGTCCTTTTTCAGCCTCTGAATCTGATTTTTGCTCAAGTCCCTCAATTTCAGCTAGAAAATACCTGAAATCACAGAAAAACATACAAATTCATAGTAAAGTTAAGAAATATGATTTTTGAATAAAAACTACTAAAAATATAATAAAAAGTAATTAAATCATACTCAAAACTATGTAAAAACAATGCCAAAAAGGGTATAAATTATCCGCTCATCACAACACCAAATTTAAATTGTTGCTTATCCCTAAGAAACTAAAAACAAAATAGGATAAAAAGAAGAGAATATACAATGAATTCTAAACTTATCAATGAAAATTAGCTTCAATTAGATGAGAGGGACTTGTAGCCTTTTTACTTTTGAACAGTTTTGGCATCTCACTTTATCCTTTGAAGTTCAGAATGATTGGCATCTATAGGAACTCAGAATTCAGATAGTGTTATTGATTCTCTTAGTTCAGTATGTTGATTCTTGAACACAGCTACTTTATGAGTCTTGGCCGTGACCCTAAGCATTTTGTTTTCCAATATTACCACCGGATACATAAATGCCACAGACACATAACTGGGTGAACCTTTTCAGATTGTGACTCAGCTTTGCTAGAGTCCCCAGTTATAGGTGTCCAGAGCTCTTAAGCATACTCTTTTTGCTTTGGACCACGACTTTAACCGCTCAGTCTCAAGCTTTTCACTTGACACCTTCACGCCACAAGCACATGGTTAGGGACAGCTTGATTTAGCCGCTTAGGCCAGGATTTTATTCCTTTGGGCCCTCCTATCCATTAATGCTCAAAGCCTTGGATCCTTTTTACCCTTGCCTTTTAGTTTAAAGGGCTATTGGCTTTTTTTGCTTGCTTTTTCTTTTTCTTTCTTTTTCTCTTTTTTTTTGCCACTTTTTTTTTCTGCAAGCCTTGCTTATTCACTGCTTTTTCTTGCTTCAAGAATCAATTTTATGATCTTTCAGATTATCAATAACATTTCTCCTTTTTCATTATTCTTTTAAGAGCCAACAATTTTAACATTCATAAACAACAAATTCAAAAAAATATGCACTGTTCAAGCATTCATTCAGAAAATAAGAGGTATTGCCACCACATCAAAATAATTAAACTAATTTCAAGATAGAATTTGAAACCATGTACTTCTTGTTCTTTTGCAATTAAAAACATTTTTCATTTAAGAAAGGTGATGGATTCATAGGACATTCATAGCTTTAAGGCATAGACACTAGACACTAATGATCATGTAATAAAGACACAAACATAAATAAAACATAGGGCATATAATTCAAAAAACAGAAAAATAAGAACAAAGAAATTAAAGAATGGGTCCACCTTAGTGATGGCGGCTAGTTCTTCCTCTTGAAGATCTTATGGAGTGCTTGAGCTCCTCAATGTCTCTTCCTTGCCTTTGTTGCTCCTCCCTCATGGCTCTTTGGTCTTCTCTAATTTTATAGAGGAGGATGGAATGCTCTTGGTGCTCCATCCTTAGTTGTCCCATGTTGGAACTTAATTCTCCTAGGGAGGTGTTGATTTGCTCCCATTAGTTTTGTGGAGGAAAGTGCATCCCTTGAGGCATCTCAGGAATTTCATGATGAGGAACTTTCTCATGCTCTTGTTGAGGTCCATGAGTGGGCTCTTTTGTTTGCTCCATCCTTTTCTTAGTGATGGGCTTATCTTCTTCAATGAGGGTGTCTTCCTCTATGACAACTCCAGCTGAATTGCCTAGGTGACAAATGAGATGAGGGAAGGCTAACCTTGCCAAAGTATAGGGCTTATCCGCCACTTTGTAGAGTTCTAAGGATATGATCTCATGAACTTCTACTTCCTCTCCATTCATGATACTATGGATCATGATAGCCCGGTCTATTGTAACTTCAGACCGGTTGCTAGTAGGAATGATAGAGCGTTGGATGAATTCCAACCATCCCCTAGCCACTGGTTTGAGGTCAAGCCTTCTTAGTTGAACCGGCTTGCCTCTTGAGTCTCTCTTCCATTGAGCTCCTTCCACACAAATGTCCCTAAGGACTTGGTCCAACCTTTGATCAAAGTTGACCCTTCTAGTGAAAGGGTGAGGATCTCCTTGCATCATTGGCAAGTTAAATGCTAGCCTCACATTTTTCGGACTAAAATCCAAGTATTTCCCCCGAACCATTGTGAGCCAACTCTTTGGGTTCGGGTTCATACTTTGGTCATGGTTCTTAGTGATCCATGCATTGGCATAGAACTCTTGAACCATTAAGATCCCGACTTGTTGAATGGGGTTGGTGAGGATTTCCCAACCTCTTCTTCGAACTTCATGTCGGATCTCCAGATATTCACTCTTTTTGAGCTTAAAGGGGACCTCGGGGATCACCTTTTTCTTGGCCACAACTTCATAGAAGTGGTCTTGATGGACCTTCGAAATGAATCTCTCCATATCCCATGACTCGGAGGTGGAAGCAATTGTCTTCCCTTTCCTCTTTCTAGAGGTTTCTCTGGCCTTAGGTGCCATTAGTGGTTATGGAAAACAAAAAGCTTTAGCTTTTCCCACACCAAACTTAGAATGGTTGCTCGTCCTTGAGCAAAAGAAGAAAGAAATGAGTAGAAGAAGAAGAAATGAAGGAGATGGAGGTGAGGAGAGGGTTCAGCCAAGGGGGTGTATTGTGTATGATGTGTGAAATTGAAGGTGGTAAGGAGGGGTATTTATAGGGTAAGGTAGAGAGGGTATTCGGCCATGTGTGGGTGGGTTTTGGAGGGATATGGTTTGAATTTTAATGGTGAGGTAGGTGGGGTTTAATGATGGATGGATGTGAGTGGTGAAGAGGTTGTGGGGAAGAGGGTAGGATTTGATAGGTGAGGGGATTTTGGGGAAGAGTTATTGATGGGATTGGTCAATGGTGTTTGGAGAAGAGTGTTATGGAAAGGTGTGAAGAGGAGAGAAGAAAAAGTGGGGTAGGTGGGGATCTTGTGGGGTCTACAGATCCTGAGGTGTCAAGGAATTCAAGTCCCTACACCATTCTGGCGTCTAAACACCCATTGTGTGCCAAATCTGGCATTTAACGCCAGCTCTGCTACCTTTCTTGGCGTTAAACTCCAGCCCTGCTACCTTTCCTGGCGTTAAACGCCACTCTGCTGCCAATTTCTGGCATTAAACGCCAGCCAGATGCCAGACAGCCCTTTCTGGCGTTAAACGCCCAGAGTGCTGCCCATTCTGGCGTTTAATGCCCAGAATACTGCTAGGCTGGGCGTTAAACGCCCATTTAGCTATCCTTACTGGCGTTTAAATGCCAGTAAGTCTGTCTTCCAGGGTGTATTATTTTTAATGCTGTTTTTTATTCGGTTTTTGAATTTTTGTTATTGTTTTCGTGACTTCACATGATCATCAACCTAAAGAAAGCATAAAATAACAATGAAAAATAAATAAATATAATTAAATAACATTGGGTTGCCTCCCACCAAGCGCTTCTTTAATGTCAATAGCTTGACAGTGAGCTCTTAGAGAGCTTCACTGAGACTCAGAGCTTGATGTTGGCTTCCCAACACCAAACTTAGAAGTTGAGTGTGGGGGCTCTGTTTGACTATGTATTGAGAGAAGCTTTTCATGCTTCCTCTCGATGGTTACAGAAGAAGATCCTTGAGCCTTAAACACAAGGTAGTCCTCATTCACTTGAAGGACTAACTCTCCTCTGTCCACATCAATCACAGATCTTGCTGTGTGATGAGCAGATATTTTATACGCTTTTTGGGGTTAATTTCATGTAGTTTTAGTATGTTTTTATTAGTTTTTAGTATATTTTTATTAGTTTCTAGGCAAAATTTATATTTTTGGACTTTACTATGAGTTTGCGTATTTTTCTATAATTTCAGGTATTTTCTGGCTGAAATTGAGGGAGCTGAGCAAAAATCTGATTCAGGCTGAAAAATGACTGCTGATGTTGTTGGATTCTGACCTCCCTGCACTCGGAATGGATTTTTTGGAGCTACAGGAGTCCAATTGGCGCGCTCTCAATTGCGTTGGAAAGTAGACATCCAGGGCTTTCCAGCAATATATAATAGTCCATACTTTGCTCGAGGATAGATGACGTAAACTGGCGTTCAACGCCAGTTCCATGTTGCATTCTGGCGTTAAACGCTAGAAACAGGTTACAAGTTAGAGTTAAACGCCAGAAACAGGTTACAACCTGGTGTTTAACTCTAGAAATAGCCTAGGCACGTGAAAAGCTCAAGTCTCAGCCCCAGCACACACCAAGTAGGTCCCAGAGGTGGATTTCTGCACTATCTATCATGGTTTACTTATTTTCTGTAAACCTAGGTTACTAGTTTAGTATTTAAACAACTTTTAGAGATTTATTTTGTACCTCATGACATTTCAGATCTGAAATTTGTACTCTTTGACGGCATGAGTCTCTAAACTCCATTGTTGGGGGTGAGGAGCTCTACTGTGTCTGGATGAATTAATGCAATTATTTCTGTTTTCTATTCAAACACGCTTGTTTCTATCTAAGATGTTCATTCGCGCTTCAATATGATGGGTGTGATGATCCGTGACACTCATCACAATTCTCAACCTATGAACGCATTCCTGACAACCACCTCCGTTCTACCTTCGATTGAATGAGTATCTCTTGGGTTCCTTAATCAGAATCTTCGTGGTATAAGCTAGAATCCATTGGCAGCATTCTTGAGAATCCGGAAAGTCTAAACCTTGTCTGTGGTATTCTGAGTAGGATTTAGGGATTGAATGACTGTGACGAGCTTCAAACTCACAAGGGTTGGGTGTAGTGATAGACGCAAAAGGATCAATGGATGCTATTCCAATATGAGTGAGAACCGACAGATGATTAGCCGTGCGGTGACAGCGCACCTGGACCATTTTCACTGAGAGGACGGATGGTAGCCATTGACAACGGTGATCCACCATCATACAGCTGGCCATAGGAGGAAACTTGCGTGCGTGAAGAAGATGACAGTAGGAAAGCAGAGATTCAGAAGATAAAGCATCTCCAAAACTCCAACATAGTCTCCATTACTGCATAACAAGTATTTATTTCATGCTCTTTTATTTTTCATAATTCAAACTGATAATTATAATTGATATCCTGACTAAGAGTTACAAGATAACCATAGATTGCTTCAAGCCAACAATCTCCGTGGGATTCGACCCTTAATCACGTAAGGTATTACTTGGATGACCCAGTGCACTTGCTGGTTAGTGGTACGAGTTGTGAAAAGTGTGATTCACATTTCGTTCACCAAGTTTTTGACGCCGTTGTCGGGGATTGTTCGAGTTTGGACAACTGACGGTTTATTTTGTTGCTTAGATTAGGAAAAAATTTTCTTTTTGGTTTAGAGTCTTCTATTATTGTTTTTGGTTAAAATTTCTTTTTTTTTAAATCCTTATTTTTTTTTCGAAAATTTTATAAACTAATAATTGAGTTTTTCTGCTTGAGTTTAGTTTCATATTTTAAGTTTAGTGTCAATTGCATTTTTTTCTTATTTTATTTTATTTTATTTTATTTTATTTTAAATTTTAGAATTTGTGTTCATTGTTTTTTCTTAATCTTCAAGTTGTTCTTGTTTATTTTCCTTGTTTGATCTTTGGTTTGTCTTGTTTTGTGTCTTTTCTTGTTTTTCTTGTGCTTTTTTGAATTTTTAGTTTCAAAAAAATTTTATTTATTAAATACCTTGTTAAAACACGTTAAATTTATAGCTCAATTGGCTAGAGCGTTGTGCTTATGTTCTTGGTAATTGGCTATTTTTTAAAAAAAAAAAAACTTTTTCAAAAGTAATTTTTCTTTAAATAAATCTTGTGCCAAACTTTAAGTTTGGTGTTCTCCTGTTAACTTTTCTTTAGTTTTCAAAAATTTTATTTTGGTTTTCTAAAAATTTCAAGTTTAGTGTCCTTTCTTCATGTTCTTGTTGTTCTTGTGAGTCTTCAGAGTGTTCTTGAGTCTTCCTTATGTTTTGATCTTAAAATTTTTAAGTTTGGTGTTCCTTGGTGTTTTCCCTCCAAAATTTCGGAAATAAGGAGCATTAGATCTAAAAACTTTAAGTCCTGTGTCATTTTATTGTTTTTCTCTTTCCTCATTAAATTCAAAAATATCTTTTCTCTTTATTTTAAATTTAATTTTCGAAAATTACTTTTAAAAATTCAGATTTTTATTTTAAAATCAAATCCTTTCAAAAATGCAAAATCTTTTTCAAAAATAATATACAGAGTTTTTCAAATCTTCTCAATTAAGCAATTATTCTCATTTTCAAATTTATTTTTTCCTTGGTTTTCGAAAATTACATTTTAAATATCTAATTATTTTATTCCATTTTATCTTATTATTTTTATTTATCTTAATAATTTGGTTTGTTCTACTTCAATAAAATAAAAACAAAAATATATCTTCTTTACAATTCATATCAATTCCATTTTATCCATCATGGATCTAAGTGGAAATGAACAGTCCAGAAGGACTCTGGAATCATATGCTAATCCCACTATTGCTGTATATGGGAGTAGTATCTGTATACCCTCCATCAAAGCAGGCAGTTTTGAGCTAAATCCTCAGCTCATTGTCATGGTGCAGCAAAACTGCTAGTATTCCGGTCTTCCACAGGAAGAACCTGCTGAGTTTCTGGCACAATTCTTGTAAATTGCTGACATAGTACGTGACAAAGAGGTAGATCAGGATGTATACAGGCTGTTACTGTTTCCGTTTGCTGTAAAAGATCAAGCCAAAAGGTGGTTAAATAACCAACCCACAGCAAGCATAAGGACATGGAAACAGTTATCAGACAAATTCCTGAATCAATATTTCCCTCCAAAAAGAATGACACAGCTAAGGCTGGATATCCAAGGCTTTAAACAAGAGGATGATGAATTCCTTTATAATGCCTGGGAGAGGTACAGAGGGATGCTAAGGAAATGCCCCTCTGAAATATTTTCAGAGTGGGTGCAATTAGACATCTTCTACTATGGGCTTACAGAAGGAGCTTAGATGTCCTTAGACCACTCAGCTGGTGGATCTATACACATGAGGAAAACTATTGAAGAGGCTCAAGAGCTTATTGATATAGTTGCCAAAAATCAGCATCTGTACATAAGTAGTGAGTCCTCCATAAAAGAAGAAGCCAAAGCAGTGTCTACTGAACTTGGTCCTCCAGAACAAGTTGCTGAACTCAATCAACAATTGTGTTTTCTAACAAAACAGCTAGCAGAATTCAAGGAGATGCTACAAGACACAAAAAATATTAATAAAAATATGGAGGCACAATTGAATCAGACAAAACAGCAATTATCAAAGCAGATAACAAAGGAGTGCCAGGCAGTTCAATTAAGAAGTGGGAAAACATTAAATACCTCACTTCAGAGCAGCAGAAAGCCAAGAAAAGAATAACTGACAGAGGATGAGCAAAATATCATCCAAAATCCCTCTGAGGACAGTAAGAGCCTAGAGAGGAACAATTCTGGCGTTCAAATGCCAGAAACAGGCAAGGAGCTGGCATTAAACGCCCAATGGAAGCTAAGCTCTGGCGTTCAAACGCCAGAAACAGGTAAGAAGCTGGCGTCCAACGCCAATCAAGCTTCTAACCATGGCATCCAAACGCCAGTGAGGGATCATACACACACAAGTGCTGATAGCAACCCCTCTAAAAAGGCTTCTCCAACCATCTCTGTAAGAAATAAACTTGCAGCAACTAAGGTTGAGGAATACAAAGCCAAGATACCTTATCCTCAAAAACTCTGCCAAGAGGAGCAGGATAAGCAATTTGCTCGCTTTGCAGACTACCTCAGGACTCTTGAAATAAAGATTCCGTTTGTAGAGGCACTTGAGCAAATACCCTCTTATGCCAAGTTCATGAAAGAGATCTTGAGTCATAAGAAGGATTGGAGAGAAACTGAAAGAGTTCTCCTCACTGAGGAATGCAGTGCAGTCACTCTGAAAAGCTTCCCAGAAAAGCTTAAAGATCCCGGGAGCTTTATGATACCATGCATATTAGAGGGTGATTGCACCAAGATAGCTTTATGTGATCTTGGGGCAAGCATCAACCTAATACCTGCATCCACTATCAGAAAGCTTGGTTTAACTGAAGAAGTCAAACCAACCCGGATATGTCTCCAACTTGTTGATGGCTCCATTAAATACCCATTAGGCGTGATTGAAGACATGATTGTCAGGGTTGGGCCATTCGCCTTTCCCACTGACTTTATAGTGCTGGAAATGGAGGAGCACAAGAGTGCTACTCTCATTCTAGGAAGACCTTTCCTAGCAACTGGACAAACTCTCATTGATGTCCAAAAGGGGGAAGTAACCCTGAGAGTCAATGAGGATGAGTTTAAGTTGAATGCTGTCAAAGCCATACAGCATCCAGACACACCAAAAGACTGCATGAAAGTTGATCTCATTGACTCTTTGGTAGAGGAGATCAACATGGCTGAGAGTCTCGAATCAGAGCTGGAAGACTTCTTTAAAGATGTTCAGCCTGATCTGGAGGATTCAGAGGAATTGAAAGAGCCTCTGAAACTTCCTCAAGAAGAGGAAAAACCTCATAAACCCGAGCTCAAACCATTACCACCATCCCTGAAATATGCATTTCTGGGAGAAGGTGACATTTTTCCAATGATCATAAACTCTGCTTTAAATCCACAGGAAGAGGAAGCACTAATTCAAGTGCTAAGGACACACAAGACAGCTCTTGGGTGGTCTATAAGTGACCTTAAGGGCATAAGCCCAGCTAGATGCATGCACAAGATCCTATTGGAGGATGATGCTAAGCCAGTGGTTCAACCACAGAGGCGGCTAAATCCAGCCATGAAGGAAGTGGTACAGAAAGAGGTCACCAAGTTACTGGAGGCTGGGATTATTTATCCTATTTCTGATAGCCCCTGGGTGAAACCTGTCCAAGTTGTCCCCAAAAAGGAAGGCATGACAGTGGTTCATAATGAAAAAATGAACTGGTTCCCATAAGAACAGTTACAGGGTGGCACATGTGTATTGACTATAGAAGGCTCAATACAGCCACCAGAAATGATCATTTTCCTTTACCATTCATAGACCAGATGCTAGAAAGACTAGCAGGTCATGATTATTACTGCTTTTTGGATGGCTATTCAGGCTACAACCAAATTGCAGTAGATCCCCAGGATCAAGATAAAACAGCATTCACATGCCCATTTGGAGTATTTGCCTACAGAAGGATGCCATTTGGGCTGTGTAATGCACCTGCAACCTTTCAGAGATGCATGCTCTCTATTTTCTCTGATATGGTGGAAAATTTTCTGGAAGTCTTCATGGATGACTTCTCAGTATATGGAGACTCATTTAGCTCCTGTCTTGATTACCTGACACTGGTTCTGAAAAGATGCCAAGAGACTAACCTGGTTTTAAACCGGGAAAAATGTCATTTTATGGTGACTGAAGAGATTATCCTTGGGCACAAGATTTCGAACAAGGGAATAGAGGTGGATCAAGCTAAGGTAGAGGTAATTGAAAAATTACCACCACCTGCTAATGTTAAGGCAATCAGAAGCTTTCTAGGGCATGCAGGATTCTATAGGAGGTTTATAAAGGATTTTTCAAAAATTGCAAAACCTCTGAGCAATCTGCTAACTGCTGACATGCCATTTGTGTTTGACACAGAGTGTCTGCAGACGTTTGAAACTCTGAAAGCTAAGCTGGTCACAGCACCAGTTATTTCTGCACCAGACTGGACATTACCATTCGAACTAATGTGTGATGCCAGTGACCATGCCATTGGTGCAGTATTGGGGCAGAGGCATGACAAGCTTTTGCATGTCATTTATTATGCTAGCCGTGTTTTAAATGATGCCCAGAAAAATTACACAACCACAGAAAAAGAATTGCTTGTAGTGGTTTATGCCATTGACAAGTTTAGATCATACTTAGTAGGATTAAAAGTGATTGTGTACACTGACCATGCTGCTCTTAAATATCTACTTACAAAGCAGGATTCAAAACCCAGGCTCATAAGATGGGTGTTGCTTCTGCAAGAGTTTGATATAGAAATAAGAGACAGAAAAAGGACAGAAAACCAAGTGGCTGATCATCTGTCCCGGATAGAGCCAGTAGAAGGGGTGTCCTTTCCCTCTATTGAGATCTCTAAAACCTTTCCGGATGAGCATTTGTTCGCCATTCAGGAAACACCATGGTTTGCAGACATTGCAAACTATAAAGCTGCAAGGTTCATACCCAAGGAGTACAGTAGACAACAAAAGAAAAAATTAATTACTGATGCAAATTACTACTTATGGGATGAACCCTATCTCTTTAAGAGATGTGCAGACGGAATAATCCGAAGGTGTGTGCCTAGAGAAGAAGCACAGAAGATCTTATGGCATTGCCATGGGTCACAATATGGAGGCCACTTCGGAGGTGAGCGAACAGCCACCAAGGTCCTCCAATGTGGCTTCTACTGGCCTACCCTTTATAGAGATTCCCGAGAGTTTGTACGTAACTGTGACAGTTGCCAGAGAGCTGGTAATCTGTCTCATGGTTACGCCATGCCTCAACAAGGAATCTTGGAAATTGAGTTGTTTGATGTATGGGGCATTGACTTCATGGGGCCTTTCCCACCATCATACTTAAACACTTATATTCTGGTTGCAGTGGATTATGTATCCAAATGGGTAGAGGCTGTTGCCACACCCACTAATGATACTAAGACAGTGCTGAAGTTCCTCAAGAAACATATCTTCATTAGGTTTGGTGTCCCTAGAGTACTAATCAGTGATAGGGGCACCCACTTCTGCATCAAACAGCTTTACTCTGCCATGGTCCAGTATGGAATTAGCCACAACGTGGCAACTCCATATCATCCACAGATAAATAGGCAAGCTGAAGTCTCTAATAGAGAACTAAAAAGAATCCTGGAACGGACAGTAAGTACCCGTAGAAAGGATTTGGCGAGAAGCTTGGATGATGCTCTGTGGGCTTACAGAACAGCATTCAAGACTCCTATAGGGACCTCTCTATACCAGCTTGTGTATGCTAAGGCCTGTCATCTGCCTGTAGAACTGAAGCATAGGCCTACTGGGCAACCAGATTCCTAAACTTTGATGCCAGATTAGCTGGAGAAAAAAGATTACTCCAGCTAAATGAGCTAGAGGAATTCAGACTCACTGCTTTCAAAAATGACAAGCTTTACAAAGAGAAAGCAAAAAGGTGGCATGACAGAAAGCTATCATCTAGAGTCTTTGAACCAGGACAGAAGGTTCTGCTGTTTAACTCTAGGCTCCGACTATTCCCCAGGAAACTAAAATCCCGGTGGAGGGGATCATATGTGATTACAAGTGTATCACCATATGGCTCTGTGGAGCTTCAAGACACTGATTCTAATAAGAAGTTCATTGTTAATGGACAAAGAATCAAGCATTATCTTGAAGGCAATGTTGAGCAAGAGTACTCAAAGCTGAGGCTAGATTAAAAGCTCAGCAAAGTCCAGCTAAAGACAATAAAGAAGCACTTGCTGGGAGGCAACCCAGCCATTAGCAAAACTTTTTCTTATTAATTTCTTTTTGTTTTATTTTATATATTTTTTTATACAGGTTTAAATAAAAATAATCTTCAAGGTAAAGAATCAATTGCATAAGTTCACAGGGTTGCAGAAGGATTCAGAATACAAAACAACAAAAAGAAGATCACTGGTGCGAAAAAGCCAGTAAGAGCTGTTTTGGGCGTTAAACGCCCAAAAGGAGCATCTATTGGGCGTTTAACGCCAGTAGAGATGCCATCTGGGCATTAAACGCCAGATTTACAGCATCCTGGGTGTTCAGAAAAACGCCCAGTGACAAAGGAGTTTCTGGCGTTTAACGCCAGCTAGAAGCAACAGCTGGGCGTTAAACGCCCAGACCAAGCACCAATTGGGCGTTAAACGCCCAAAACATGCAGCAGTTGGGCGTTTAACGCTAGGATTGTGGGGAGTAGGTGATTTCGTTTTCACTTCAAAATTTTTTCCATTTTTCATGTTTCAACTCATGATTTCTTGCATAAACATATTAAAAATCCTAATTTTTCAAATCCTTTTTCAAAAGATATCAAATGTATCTTAATTCATAAACCCTTTTTCTTTAATCCTCTTCAAATTCTTTTCAAATCCTTTTCAAAACAAATCTATCTCTTTTCCCTCTAAAATCTTTTCAACTCATCAATACCTTTTTCAAATCTTCACAATATTTTTTTCAAAACAAAGCTATCTTTTTTTTGAATATCTTTCATATTATTCATATCTTTTAAAATTTTAAAGTGCATCCTTTTCCTATCATACTTATCTTTTACAAATCATATCTTCTATCATATCTTCTTCAAAATTTTCGAAACCCACCCCCCTTCTCTTTAAATCCTAGTTCGGCCTCCCCCTCACCTTCACCATTCGGACTTGGCTCTCCTCATATCCCTCTTCTTTCCTTTCTTTTGCTTGAGGACAAGCAAACTTCTAAGTTTGGTGTGTTTATCCGTGATCACTAAGCCAATACCTACTAAGATCATGGCTCCTAAGAGAAAACAAACCAACTCAAGAGGCAAGAAAGAGAATATTCCAAAACCACTTTGGAATCAAGGGAAGTTCTTAACCAAAGAACATTCAGACCATTACTACAAAATAATGGGTCTAAGATCAGTGATCCCAGAAGTTAAATTCGATCTAAAAGAAGACGAATATCCGGAGATTCAAGAGCAAATTCGAAACAGGAGCTGGGAAGTCCTAGCTAATCCTGAAACAAAGGTGGGAAGAAACATGGTTCAGGAATTCTACGCAAATCTGTGGCAGACGGATAGGCAGAGAATAGCTGGAACCGCATTCTATGACTATAGAACTCTGGTCAGAGGGAGGATTGTTCACACCCACCCTGATAAAATAAGGGAGATCTTCAAGCTGCCTCAACTACAAGATGACCCAGATTACTTTAATAGGAGAATGATGAGATCAAACCTGAGCTTGGACAAAATCCTAGAGGACATATGCCTCCCTGGAGCCAAATGGACAACAAACACAAAGGGTTCCCCAAACTAACTCAAAAGAGGATATCTCAAACCAGTCGCCAGAGGCTGGCTGGACTTCATTGGGCGCTCTATACTGCCCACTAGCAACCGCTCTGAGGTCACCATTAGAAAAGCAGTGATGATTCATTGCATTATGTTAGAAAAAGAAGTGGAAATTCATCAGCTGATTGCTTGTGAGCTCTACAAAATTGCAAACAAGAACTCCAAAGATGCCAGATTGGCTTATCCAAGCTTGGTCTCTCTATTATGTAAAGATGCTGGAGTAAAAATGGGAGTAGATGAGTATATCTCAGTCGAGCAACCAATCACCAAAAAGTCTATAGAAGCACAACAAGTGCAGGATGACCCATCAAGAGGAGAGCACAGGAGTTCCTCTCAGAAATCCCTCAAATTGAATACTGGGAGTGCCTAGAAGCATCTGTCACCAAGTTGCAAGAAGTTGTGGATCAACTGAAAGAAGAACAGCAAAATCAAAACAGCATGCTCTGCAAACTGCTTAGAGAACAAGAAGAGCAAGGGCGTGAACTGAAGGAACTGAAGCGCCAGAAGCTATCTTTTGAAGGGCCAAGCACTCCACAGACTAAAGAGGCATCCACCTCCCAAATTCAAGGTTGTTGAGTTCTAAATCTTAGCCTTAACTCTGTGATAATTATTCTTATTAGAAATTTACCTTAGAAGTCATATATGAGTAGTAGTAATTAGTATCTCTATTTTAATTTTATCTCCAATTAAGCTATAATTTATTTTTCTCATCATCATCAAACATGAATAAAACAGCAGATTTTTAGAGTAAGGAGGCAATATTTTTTTGAGTTTTTAATAAGGAAAATTCTCATTATTTATATGTGGTGGCAATGTTTTTTGTCTTCTGAATGAATGCCTGAACATTGCATATTTTTTATATTGAATTTTATGAATGTTAAAATTGTTGGCTCCTGAAAGAATGATGAACAAGAAAAATGTTATTGATAATCTGAAAAATCATAAAATTGATTCTTGAAGCAAGAAAAAGCAGTGAATACAAAAGCTTACGAAAAAAAAGAGAGAGAGAGAAGAGAGAGAGAGAGAGAGAAAAAGCAAGCAGAAAAAGCCAAAAGCCCTTAAAACCAAAAGGCAAGGGTAATAAAAAGGATCCAAGGCTTTGAGCATCAGTGGATAGGAGGGCCTAAAGGAATAAAATCCTGGCCTAAGCGGCTAAACCAAGCTGTCCCTAACCATGTGCTTGTGGCGTGAAGGTGTCAAGTGAAAACTTGAGACTGAGCGGTTAAAGTCAAGATCCAAAACAAAAATAGAGTCTGCTTAAGAACCCTGGACACCTCTAATTGGGGACTTTAGCAAAGCTGAGTCACAATCTAAAAAGGTTCACCCAATTATGTGTCTGTGGCATTTATGTATCCGGTGGTAATATTGGAAAACAAAGTGCTTAGGGCCACGGCCAAGACTCATAAAGTAGCTGTGTTCAAGAATCAACATACTAAACTAGGAGAATCAATAATACTATCTGAATTCTGAGTTCCTATGGATGCCAATCATTCTGAATTTCAAAGGATAAAGTGAGATGCTAAAACTGTTCGGAAGCAAAAAGCTACTAGTCCCGCTCATCTAATTAGGATCTGAGCTTCACTTAAAACTCTGAGATATTACTGCTTCTTGATTTCTTTGTATTCTATTTTATTTGTCTAGTTGCTTGGGGACAAACAATAGTTTAAGTTTGGTGTTGTGATGAGCGGATATTTTATACGCTTTTTGGGGTTAATTTCATGTAGTTTTTAGTATGTTTTAGTTAGTTTTTAGTATATTTTTATTAGTTTCTAGGCAAAATTCATATTTCTGGACTTTACTATGAGTTTGTGTGTTTTTCTGTAATTTCAGGTATTTTCTGGCTAAAATTGAGGGAGCTGAGCAAAAATCTGATTCAGGCTGAAAAAGGACTGCTGATGTTGTTGGATTCTGACCTCCCTGCACTCGGAATGGATTTTTTGGAGCTATAGAAGTCTAATTGGCACGATCTAAATTGAGTTGGAAAGTAGACATCCAGGGCTTTCCAGCCATATATAATAGTCTATACTTTGCTCAAGGATAGACGACGTAAACTAGCGTTCAACGCCAGTTCAATGTTGCATTCTGGCATTAAATGTCAGAAACAGGTTACAAGTTGGAGTTAAACGCCAGAAACAGGTTACAACCTGGCGTTTAACTCTAGAAACAGTCTAGGCATGTGAAAAGCTCAAGTCTTAGCCCCAGTACACACCAAGTGGGCCCCAGAAGTGGATTTCTGCACTATCTATCATAGTTTACTTATTTTCTGTAAACCTAGGTTACTAGCTTAGTATTTAAACAACTTTTAGAGATTTATTTTGTACGTCATGACATTTCAGATCTAAACTTTGTACTCTTTGATGGCATGAGTCTCTAAACTCCATTGTTGGGGGTGAGGAGCTCTGCTGTGTCTCGATGAATTAATGCAATTATTTCTGTTTTCTATTCAAGCACGCTTGTTTCTATTTAAGATGTTCATTCACGCTTCAATATGATGGATGTGATGATCCGTGACACTCATCACCATTCTCAACCTATGAACGCGTGCCTGACAACCACCTCCATTCTACCTTCGATTGAATGAGTATCTCTTAGGTTCCTTAATCAGAATCTTCGTGGTATAAGCTAGAATCCATTGGCAGCATTCTTGAGAATCCGGAAAGTCTAAACCTTGTTTGTGGTATTCTGAGTAGGATTTAGGGATTGAATGACTGTGACGAGCTTCAAACTCATAAGGGTTGGGCGTAGTGACAGACGCAAAAGGATCAATGGATCCTATTCCAACATGAGTGAGAACCGACAGATGATTAGCCGTGCGGTGACAGCGCACCTGGACCATTTTCACTGAGAGGACGGATGGTAGCCATTGACAACGGTGATCCACCAACATATAGCTGGCCATAGGAGGAAACTTGCGTGCGTGAAGAAGATGACAATAGAAAAGCAGAGATTCAGAAGATAAAGCATCTCCAAAACTCTAACATATTCTCCATTACTGCATAATAAGTATTTATTTCATGCTCTTTTATTCTTCACAATTCAAACTGATAATTATAATTGATATCCTGACTAAGAGTTACAAGATAACCATAGATTGCTTCAAGCCAACAATCTCCGTGGGATTCAACCCTTAGTCACGTAAGGTATTACTTGGACGACCCAGTGCACTTACTGGTTAGTGGTACGAGTTGTGAAAAGTGTGATTCACATTTCGTGCACCACTGTGGCTAGGAAGGGTCTTCCAAGGATGATGTATTCATCCTCTTCCTTCCCAGTATCCAGGATTATAAAATCAGCAGGGATGTACAGGCCTTCAACCTTCACCAAGACATCCTCTACAAGTCCATAAGCCTGTTTCCTTGAATTGTCTGCCATCTCTAGTGAGATTCTTGCAGCTTGCACCTCAAAGATCCCTAGTTTCTTCATTACAGAGAGGGGCATTAGGTTTATCCCTGACCCCAGGTCACACAGAGCCTTCTCAAAGGTCATGGTGCCTATGGTACAAGGTATTAAGAACTTTCCAGGAGCATGTTTCTTCTGAGGTAATTTCAATTAAAACAGATCATTTAGTTCATTGATGAGCAATGGGGGTTCATCCTCCCAAGTCTCATTACCAAATAAGTTGGCATTTAGCTTCATGATTGCTCCTAGATATTGAGTAACTTGCTCTTCAATAATATCTTCATCCTCTTCAGAGGAAGAATACTCATCAGAGCTCATGAATGGCAACAGTAAGTTCAATAGAATCTCTATGGTCTCTATATGAGCCTCAGATTCCTTGGGTTCCTCATTAGGGAACTCCTTAGTGGCTAGTGGACGTCTATTGAGGTCTTCCTCATTGGAAATCACTGCCTTTTCTTCCTCTCCAGGTTCAGCCATGTTGGTTATAGTTATGGCCTTGCACTCTCTTTCTGGATTCTCTTCTGTATTGCTTGGGAGAGTACTAGGAGGGAGTTCAGTAACTCTTTTACTCAGTTGACCCACTTGTGCCTCCAAATTTCTAATGGAGACTACAGTTGCTAAGTCAAAGTGACTCTGCTTAGAATTCTCTGTCTGTTGTTGAAAAGATGATGGAAAAGGTTTGCTATTGCCAAACCTGTTTCTTCCACCATTATTATTATTATTGAAGCCTTGATTAGGCTTCTGTTGATCCTTCCATGAGAAATTTGGATGATTCCTCCATGAAGGATTATAAGTGTTTCCATAGGATTCTCCCATGTAATTCACCTCTTCCATTCTAGGGTTCTCAGGGTCATAGGCTTCTTCTTCAAAGGAAGCTTCCTTAGTACTGCCTGATTGATGAGCGGATAATTTATACGCTTTTTGGCATTGTTTTTATATAGTTTTTAGTATGATTTAGTTAGTTTTTAGTATATTTTTATTAGTTTTTAATTAAAATTCACATTTCTGGACTTTACTATGAGTTTGTGTGTTTTTCTGTGATTTCAGGTAATTTCTGGCTGAAACTGAGGGACTTGAGCAAAAATCAGATTTAGAGGTTGAAGAAGGACTGCAGATGCTGTTGGATTCTGACCTCCCTGCACTCAAAATGAATTTTCTAGAGCTACAAGAGCCCAAATGGCACGCTCTTAATTGCGTTGAAAAGTAGACATCTAGGGCTTTCCATAAATATATAATAGTCTATACTTTGCCCGAGTTTAGACGACGCAAACTGGTGTTCAACGCCAGCCTACTGCCCTATTCTGGAGTTAAACGCCAGAAACAGGTTGCAAAGCAGAGTTAAACGCCAGAAACATGTTACAAACTGGCGTTTAACTCCAAGGAAGACCTCTACACGTGAAAGCTTCAATGCTCAGCCCAAGCACTCACCAAGTGGGCCCCGGAAGTGGATTTCTGCATCATTTACTCATTCCTGTAAACCCTAGTAACTAGTTTAGTATAAATAGGACTTTTTACTAACATCTTTGGATCATCTGAGATCTTTGGATCATTTTTTACATCTCTGGATGTTTAGTTCTTAGATCATGGAGGCTGGCCATTCGGCCATGCCTGGACCTTATTCTTATGTATTTTCAACGGTAGAGTTTCTACACACCATAGATTAAGGTGTGGAGCTCTGCTGTTCCTCATGAATTAATGCAAAGTACTACTGTTTTTCTATTCAATTCAAGCCTATTTCTTCTCTAAGATATTCATTCGCACACAAGAACATGATGAATGTGATGATTATGTGACGCTCATCATCATTCTCACTTATGAACGCGTGCCTGACAAACACTTCCGTTCTACATGCAAACAAGCCTGAATGTGTATCTCTTAGGCTTCTGATCGTGAGATCAGAGTCTTGGTGGTATAGGCTAGAACTATTGGCGGCCATTCTTGAGATCCAGAAAGTCTAAACCTTGTCTGTGGTAATCCGAGTAGGATCCGGGAAGGGATGGCTGTGACGAGCTTCAAACTCGCGAGTGCTGGGCGTAGTGACAGACGCAAAAGGATTACTGAATCCTATTCCAGTATGATCGAGAACCGACAGATGATTAGTCGTGCGGTGACAGCGCATCTTGGACCATTTTCACTGTCAGGACGGGAAGTTGCCATTGACAACGGTGATGCCCTACATACAGCTTGCCATGGAAAGGAGTAGGAATGATTGGATGAAGACAACAGGAAAGCAGAGATTCAGAAGGAACAAAAGCATCTCTATACGCTTATCTGAAATTCTCACCAATGAATTACATAAGTATCTCTATCCTATTTTATATTTTAATTATATTTTAATTATCAATTCACCATAACCATTTGAATCCTCCTGACTGAGATTTACAAAGTGACCATAGCTTGCTTCAAGCCGACAATCTCCGTGGGATCAACCCTTACTCACGTATGGTTTATTACTTGGATGACCCAGTGCACTTGCTGGTTAGTTGTGCGAAGTTGTGACAAAGAACTAAAATTATGAACGTGCGTATTAAGTTTTTGACGCCGTTACCAAGGAATGAACGATCACGATTTTGCCGCACCAAGTTTTTGGCGCCGTTGCTGGGGATTATTCGAGTTTGGACAACTGACGGTTCATCTTGTTACTCAGATTAGGTAATTTTATTTTAATTTTAAGTTTTTTATTTTTATTCTTTTTATTTTCAAAAAATTTTCAAAAAAAATAATAAAAAATAAATTATTCTATGTTCTTTAGGATTTTTAAGAAGGAATTCTAGAATCTCATGAGATAGGTTGAATCCTGGCTGGCTGTTAAGCCATGTCTAATCTTTTGGACCGAAGTTTCAACTATCTCAAGAAAAGAGCTTCTTTGTCTTTTCTAGCAAATTAGCTGTTGTATGTAATGTTCTGCTGAAGCTTGGCTGGCCATTGGCCATGTCTAGTGTTTTGGACCGGAGCTTTCACTAAAAGCTTGGCTGGCTAGTAAGCCATGTCTAATTCCTGGACTGGAGCTTTAGACTAACATTGCATGATTCCTGGAATTCTTATTAAAAATCTTGAAATCCTTATTTTTCTTTTCCAATTAATTTTTGAAAAATAAAAAAAAATAGTAATAAAATCATAAAACCAAAAATATTTTATAATTCTTGTTTGAGTCTAGTGTCAATTTTTAAGTTTGGTGTCAATTGCATGCTTTTACAATTTTCTTTAATTTTCAAAAATTCATTAAATGTTCTTCATTGATCTTCAAATTGTTCTTGATGATTTGCTTTGTTTGATCTTTGCATTTTTATGTTTTGTGTCTTTTCTTGTTTTTCATATGCATTTTCAATTTGTTAGTGTCTAAAGTTTGAAAATTTCTAAGTTTAGTGTCTTGCATGTTTTTTCTTTTCTTAAAATTTTTTTTTCAAAAATAAGTTCTTGGTGTTCATCTTGACATTCAAAGTGTTCTTGCATGCATCATGTGTTTTGATTTATAACTTTCATGTTTTGAGTCTTTTGGTTGTTTTTCTCATTCATCATTAAAAATTCAAAAATCAAAAAAATATCTTTCCCTTATTCACTCATAAATTTTCGAAAATTTGAGTTGACTTTTTCAAAACTTTTTAAAATTTAGTTGTTTTTTATGAGTCAAATCAAATTTTTAATTTAAAAATTCTATCTTTTTCAAATCTTTTTCAAAAATCAAATCTTTTCACTTTTTCTTTCATATTTTCAAAAATTTCAATTTGATTTTCAAAAATCTTTTTCTTATTTTGTTTCATAATTTCAAAATCTTTACTAACAATTAATGTGATTGATTCAAAAAAAATTTTAAGTTTGTTACTTGCCTATTAAGAAAGGTTCAATCTTTAAATTTTGAATTCATATCTTTTTGTTTCTTGTTAGTCAAGTACTCAACTTTAATTTTCAAAATCAAATATCTTAAAATTTCTTTTTCAAATCTTTTTCAAAATAAGTTTGAATCACATCTTTTTCAAAATCAATATCAAAATCTTTTCTAACCTCTTATCTTTTCAAATTGATTTTCAAATCTTTTTCAAATTAATTCTATCTTTTTGTTTGATTCTTATCTTTTTCAAAACTACCTAACTAATTCTCTCTCTCTAATTTTCGAAAATCACCTTCCTCTTTTTCAAAATTCCTTTTTAATTAACTAATTGTTTTGAATTTTAATTTAATTTAATTTAATTTTTCTTTTTTTTATTTTCGATTTTCAACTTTAAATTTAAATTATTAAAAACAAAAATATTCTTCTTTTCTTTTCAATTATTTTCGAAAATTTTTCTCTCTCTCATCTCCTTCTAATTATTTATTTATTTACTAACACTTCTCTTCATCTCAAAAATTCGAACCCTCTCTTCCCCTTGGCGTTCGAATTTCTCTTCTTCTATTCCTTTCTTCTTCTATTCACATAAAGGAATCTCTATACTGTGACATAGAGGATTCCATATTTTATTTTCTGTTTTCTTCTTTTTCATATGAGCAGGAACAAGGATAAGAACATTCTTGTTGAGGCTGATCCTGAACCTGAAAGGACTCTGAAGAGGAAGCTAAGGGAAGCTAAAACACAACTCTCTAGAGAAAATCTGACAGAAATTTACGAAAAAGAAGGAGACATGGCCAAAAATAATAACAATGCAAGGAAGATGCTTGGTGACTTTACTGCACCAAATTCCAATTTACATGGAAGAAGCATCTCAATCCCTACCATTGGAGCAAACAATTTTGAGCTAAAGCCTCAATTAGTTTCTCTGATGCAACAGAACTGCAAGTTTCATGGACTTCTATCAGAAGATCCTTTTCAGTTTTTAACTGAATTCTTGCAGATCTGTGATACTGTTAAGACCAATGGGGTTAACTCCGAGGTCTACAGGCTTATGCTTTTCCCGTTTGCTGTAAGAGACAGAGCTAGAATATGGTTGGACTCTCAACCTAAAGATAGCCTGAAATCTTGGGATAAGCTGGTCACGGCTTTCTTAGCCAAGTTCTTTCCTCCTCAAAAGCTTAGCAAGCTTAGAGTGGATGTTCAAACCTTCAAACAGAAAGAAGGCGAATCCCTCTATGAAGCTTGGGAGAGATATAAGCAACTGACCAAAAAGTGTCCTTCTGACATGCTTTCAGATTGGACTATCCTGGATATATTCTATGATGGTCTGTCTGAATTATCAAAGATGTGATTGGACCATTCTGCAGGTGGATCCATTCACCTAAAGAAAATGCCTGCAGAAGCTCAGGAACTCATTGACATGGTTGCAAATAACCAGTTCATGTACACTTTTGAAAGGAATCCTGTGAGTAATGGGACGCCTCAGAGGAAGGGGGTTCTTGAAATTGATACTCTGAATGCCATATTGGCTCAGAATAAAATATTGACTCAACAAGTCAATATGATTTATCAGAGTCTGAATGGATTGCAAGCTGCATCCAACAGTACTTAAGAGGCATCTTCTGAAGAAGAAGCTTATGATCCTGAGAACCCTGCAATAGTAGAGGTGAATTACATGGGGGAACCCTATGGGAATACCTATAATCACTCATGGAGAAATCATCCAAATTTCTCATGGAAGGATCAACAAAAGCCTCAACAAGGCTTTAATAATGGTGGAAGAAACAGGTTTAGCAATAGCAAGCCTTTTCCATCATCCACTCAGCAACAGACAGAGAATTATGAGCATAATCCATCTAGCTTAGTAAATATAGTCTCTGATCTATCTAAGGCCACTTTAAGTTTCATGAATGAAACAAGGTCCTCTATTAGAAATTTGGAGGCACAAGTGGGCCAGCTGAGTAAAAGGGTCACTGAAACTCCTCCTAGTACTCTCCCAAGCAATACAGAAGAGAATCCAAAAAGAGAGTGCAAGGCCATTACCTTACTTGGTGTCGCCGAACCCAAATAGGAGGAGGAGGACGTGAATCCTAGTGAGGAAGACCTCCTAGGACGCTCAGTAACCAATAAGGAGTTTCCCTTTGAGGAACCAAAGGAATCTGAGGCTCATCTAGAGACCATAGAGATTCCGTTGAACCTCCTTCTGCCCTTCATGAGCTCTGATGAGTATTCATCCTCTAAAGAGGATGAAGACATTACTGAAGAGTAAGTTGCTAAGTACCTTGGTACAATCATGAAGCTGAATGCCAAATTTTTTGGTAATGAGACTTGGGAAGATGAACCTCCCTTGTTCACCAATGAACTAAATGCATTGGATAGGCAGAAATTATCTAAAAAAAAACAGGATCCTGGTAAATTTCTAATTCCCTGTAACATAGGCACCATGACCTTTGAGAAGGCTCTGTGTGACCTGGGGTCAGGAATAAACTTAATGCCACTCTCTGTAATGGAGAAACTTGGGATCTTCGAGGTACAAGCTGCCAGAATCTCTTTAGAGATGGCAGACAACTCAAGAAAACAGGCTTAAGGACAAGTAGAGGACGTGTTAGTAAGGGTTGAAGGCCTTTACATCCCTGCTGATTTCATAATCCTAGACACTGGAAAGGATGAGGATGAATCCATCATCCTTGGAAGACCCTTCCTAGCCACAGCAAGAGCTGTGATTGATGTGGACAGAGGAGAATTGGTCCTTCAACTGAATGAGGACAACCTTGTGTTTAAAACTCAAGGATCTCTTTCTGTAACCATGGAGAGTAAGCATGAAAAGCTTCTCTCACTGCAGAGTCAACCAAAGCCCCCACAGTCAAAATCTAAGTTTGGTGTTGGGAGGCCACAACCAAACTCTAAGTTTGGTGTTGAACCCCTACATTCAAACTCTAAGTTTGGTGTTGGGAGGTTCCAACAATGCTCTGAACATCTGTGAGGCTCCATGAGAGCTCACTGTCAAGCTATTGACATTAAAGAAGCGCTTGTTGGGAGGCAACCTAATGTTATTTAATTATATCTATTTTATTTTATTATTATTTTATATTTTTCTTAGGTTGATGATCATGTGGAGTCACAAAAACTACTGAAAAATCAAAAACAAAATGAAAAACAGCTTTAAAAATAGCTCACCCTGGAGGAAGAACTTACTGGCATTCAAACGCCAGTAAGAAGCATCAAACTGGCGTTTAACGCCTGAAAGAAGCATCAAGCTGGTGTTAAACGCTAGAAACAAGCACCAAACTGGCGTTTAACGCCAGAACAGAGCATAGAAGTTGTGTTAAACGCCAGAAACAGGCTATATTTGGGCGTTTAACGCTAAAAACAAGCAGCAAGCTGGCGTTTAACGCCAGACATGCATGCTAAGGGCGTTTTACACGCCTAATTGGAGCAGGGATGTTAAGTCCTTGACCCCACAGGATTCCCTCAGGATTTGTGGACCCCACAGGATCCCCACATTTTCATCTCTCCTCTTCACACCTTTTCATAACTCTCTTCCACAAATACCCTTCACTAATCACCTCAATCACTCTTCCCCATCACCTCTTCACCACTCACATCCATCCTCTCTTCCCCAAAAACCCCACCTACCTCCAAAATTCAAACTCTTTTCCCTCCCAAACTCAACCATAATGGCCGAACCCTAAACCTCCCCCAACTCCTATATAAACCCCTCATTCCTTCTTCATTTCCACACAACACAACCCTTTTTTCTTCCCCTTGGCCGAATACACACCTCTCTCCCTCTCCTCCATTTTTCTTCTTTTTCTCCTTCTTTCTTTCTTCTTTTGCTCGGGGACGAGCAAACATTTTAAGTTTGGTGTGATAAAAGCATTGCTTTTTGTTTTTCCATAACCATTAATGGCACCTAAGGCCAGAGAAACCTCAAGAAAGAGGAAAGGAAAGGCAATTGCTTCCACCTCTGAGTCATGGGAGATGGAGAGATTCATCTCAAAGGTCCATCAAGACCACTTCTATGAAGTTGTGGCCAAGAAGAAAGTGATCCCTGAGGTTCCTTTTAAGCTAAAAAAGAATGAGTATCCAGAGATCCGACATGAGATCCGAAGAAGAGCTTGGGAAGTTCTCACAACCCCATTCAACAAGTCGGGATCTTAATGGTTCAAGAGTTCTATGTAAACGCATGGATCACTAGGAACCATGATCAAAGTGTGAACCCGAATCCAAAGCATTGGCTTACCATGTTTCGGGGGAAATACTTAGATTTTAGTCCAGAAAATATAAGGCTGGCGTTCAACTTGTCAATGATGGAAGAAAATGCACGCCCCTACACTAGAAGGGTCAACTTTGATCAAAGGTTGGACCAAGTCTTCATGGACATATGTATGGAAGGAGCTCAATGAAAAGTTGACTCAAGAGGCAAGCCGGTTCAATTGAGAAGATTGGACCTTAAGCCTGTAGCTAGAGGATGGTTGGAGTTTATTCAACGCTCAATCATTCCTACTAGCAACCGGTCTGAAGTTACTATAGACCGGGCCATCATGATCCATAGTATCATGATTGGGAAGAAAGTGGAAGTTCATGAGATTATACCTCAAGAACTCTACAAGGTGGCTGACAAGTCCTCCACTTTGGCAAGGTTAGCCTTTCCTCACCTCATTTGTCACCTCTGCAATTCGGCTGAAATTGACATAGAGGGAGACATCCTCATTGAAGAGGACAAATCCATCACTAAGAAGAGGATGGAGCAAACAAAAGATCATGGACCTCAATAAGAGCATGAGAAAATTCCTCACCATGAAATCCCTGAGATGCCTCAAGGGATGCACTTCCCTCCACAAAACTATTGGGAGAAAATCAACACTTCCCTAGGAGAATTAAGCTCCAACATTGGACAACTAAGGATGGAGCACCAATCATCATCCTCCATGAGATTAGAGAAGATCAAAGAGCTATAAGGGAGAAGCAACAAAGACAAGGAAGAGACATAGAGGAGCTCAAGAGCACCATTGGTTCTTCAAGAAGAGGAAGACGTCACCCTCACTAAGGTGGACCCATTCCTTAATCTCCTTGTTCTTATTTTCCTATTTTTTGTTTACTATGCTTTATGTTTATGTTTGTGTCTTATTACATGATCATTAGTGTTTAAGTGTCTATGTCTTAAAGCTATGAATGTCCTATGAATCCATCACCTCTCTTAATTGAAAACTGTTCTAAAAACAAAAGAACAAGAAGTACATGGTTTCGAATTCATCCTTGAAATTAGTTTAATTATTTTGATGTGGTGACAATACTTTTTATTTTCTGAATGAATGCTTGAACAGTGCATATGTCTTTTGATATTGTTGTTTATGAATGTTAAATATGTTGGCTCTTGAAAGAATGATGAAAAAGGAAAAATGTTATTGATAATCTGAAAAATCATAAAATTGATTCTTGAAGCAAGAAAAAGCAGTGAATACAAAAGCTTACGAAAAAAGAGGAAAAAAAAAGAAAAGAAAAATGGCAAAAAAAAAGAGAGAAAGAAAAAGAAAAAGCAAGAGCAAAAAGCCAATAGCCCTTAAAACCAAAAGGCAAGGGTAATAAAAAGGATCCAAGGCTTTGAGCATCAGTGGATAGGAGGGCCTAAAGGAATAAAATCCTGGCCTAAGCGGCTAAACCAAGCTGTCCCTAACCATGTGCTTGTGACGTGAAGGTGTCAAGCCAAAAGCTTGAGACTGAGCGGTTAAAGTCAATGTCCAAAGCAAAAAAGAGTGTGCTTAAGAACCCTGGACACCTCTAATTGGGGTCTTTAGCAAAGTTGAGTCACAATCTAAAAGGTTCACCCAGTTATGTGTCTGTGGCATTTATGTATCCGGTGGTAATACTGGAAAACAAAGTGCTTAGGGCCACGACCAAGACTCATAAAGTAGCTGTGTTCAAGAATCAACATACTGTACTAGGAGAATCAATAACACTATCGGAAATCTAAGTTCCTATAGATGCCAATCATTCTGAACTTCAATGGATAAAGTGAGATGCCAAAACTATTCAAGAGGCAAAAAGCTACTAGTCCCGCTCATCTGATTGGAGCTAAGTTTCATTGATATTTTGGAATTTATAGTATATTCTCTTCTTTTATCCTATTTGATTTTCAGTTGCTTGGGGACAAGCAACAATTTAAGTTTGGTGTTGTGATGAGCGGATAATTTATATGCTTTTTGGCATTGTTTTTACATAGTTTTTAGTATGATTTAGTTAGTTTTTAGTATATTTTTATTAGTTTTTAAATAAAATTCACATTTCTGGACTTTACTATGAGTTTGTGTGTTTTTCTGTGATTTCAGGTAATTTCTGGCTGAAATTGAGGGACTTGAGCAAAAATGAGATTTAGAGGTTGAAGAAGGACTGCAGATGTTGTTGGATTCTGACCTCCCTGCACTCAAAATAGATTTTCTGGAGCTACAGGCATCCAAATGGTGCGCTCTTAATTATGTTGGAAAGTAGACATCCAGGGCTTTCTAGAAATATATAATAGTCTATACTTTGCTCGAGTTTAGACGACGCAAATTGGCGTTCAACGTCAGCCTTCTGCCCTATTCTGGAGTTAAACGCCAGAAACAGGTTGCAAAGCAGAGTTAAACGCCAGAAATAGGTTACAAACTGGCATTTAACTCCAAGGAAGACCTCTACACGTGAAAGCTTCAATGCTCAGCCCAAGCACTCACCAAGTGGGCCCCTGATTCGAGCAGAAATTGGCGAATTAAAAATTGTTAATTTATATACGTTACAAGTATAGTTCTTAACTCGCCAGAAATCTGCCTATCAATTTAGAAAGGTGTCACAAAAAATTGAAATTAAAATACTGGGAGTATGAATCCCAGGTCGTCTCCCAACGAGTTGCAGAAAAGTGTGCTATTTTATTAATCAGAGGTTTTTAAAAAGGTTTGAGTTGAGTAAACAGGGAATTAAATTGGAGAATTTGAATAATGTAAATAAAAGCCTTGACTGGGAGTTAATTAGTTGGAATCCCTGTTATTGTTGGAACACTCTCGAGATTAATTGACAATTAAAGGTTGTCCTGTTTAGTTATCCTTTACTAGGTAAGGGAAAGTCAAACAAGTTGGAATGCTACGTCTGTTCACAAGTTGCAATCCACTTAATTAAAAGAGATTGGTGTTAGTGACTAGAAGGAAATCCAACCATAAACCCAATTACAATTTTTGTTTTAAGCTTTCCAGCTCAAGGGTTCCTTTCAATCAACTCCCCATCAAGTTAGGGAACTACTCGCTCATTGTGAATGTAAAATTCATAACATATGAAAAGGAATTAAAGAAAGACATTGTAAATAAAAATCAAAATAGTCAATTAAAAATAAAAGTGATCCTTGTATTAAATAATCCTAAAAATATTTCAATGGTAAAATTAAACAAAGCAAAGAACATGGGAGAGTAAACCAAGTAAAGAAAACGAACTAGAATGACGAAATCTCGATGAGGTAATAACTCTTCTCAGTGTCCCAATGCAAGAGCAATCGAAAATTAAATCCTAAGAACTATGAATGTGTAGAGAGAAAACCTAGAGGAGGAGTAAACTAGATCTAAAACTAAAACTGTGTAAAATGAATGTTGTCTTTGGTTTCTGCATGTTCTCTGGCTCTAGTCTGCTGTTCTGGGCTGAAAATTGGGTCAAAATAGGGTCCAAAATCGCCCCCAGCGAATTCTGCAGATTATGCAGATCGCGCATGTCACGCGATCGCGTCATCCATGCGGACGCGTCATTCGCGTTTTTCCCTGCCACGCGTTCGCGTCGTCCATGCCTCCCCATCGCTTGTGCTTTTTCCAATCCGCGCGGTCGCATGAGTCATGCGACCGCGTCACTGCGATTTCTCCTCTTTCGCGCGGTCGTGTGAGCCATGCGGCCGCGTCACTTCTTGCTGGTTATCTCCTCAATTTCTTATGTTCCTTCCATTTTGCTAGCTTCCTTTCTAATCTCCAACTCATTCATGCCACATAAAGCCTGAAACGCTTAACACACAGATCACGGCATCGAATTGAATAAAGGAGAATTAAAATGCATAATTAAAAGTCTCTAGGAAGCAGTTTTCAATCATGTAATAATTTCAGGAAGGAAATATAAATGCATGCTAAATTAATGAATAAGTGGGTAAGGATCATGATAAAACCACACAATTAAACACAATATAAACCATAAAATAGTGGTTTATCAACCTCCCCACACTTAAACATTAGCATGTCCTCATGCTTAATTGAAGGAGATAAAATAAATAAGTATGAACATGTAGAAACTCATGCAATGCAATGCAATCCTATATATATGAATGCAACTATATGATTCTTGCCCACTTGATCAAAAGTAAATAAGCTCTTCAAAATAATTGCAAATCAATTCAACTAATTCTATCATTATACAGTAAGACAGATAAAAGTACAAGAAGATAGCTCATGAAAGCAGGGAACATGGAAATTCAAGCATTGAACCCTCACTGATGATGTATGTACGCTCTAATCTCTCTAGTGTATAAGGTAATCACTCTATCCTTCTCTAATCATGCTCTCTAACTTTTGTTCTTCTCCTAACCAATCAACAACAGTTAATATACCAATGCAAACATCATGAGGTCTTTTCAAGGTTGTAATGGGGCCAAGGTAGGGGTAGGGATACATATATGGTTAAGTGAGCTTATAAATTGAATCTTTAATTAACCCAAGCTTTAACCCAACCTATATATATTTAGTGTAACCTTAGAATTCATACCTAGCTACCCAGAATTTCCTTTTACATTCCATACTCATGTATCAACTTTTTATTTTAATTTTATCATATGTGCATTGATCTTTGAATTCTTAATTCAGCATTGGGGTAATTTTGTCCCCTTATTTATTTATTGATTGATTTTTTTTATATAGACATAAAAATAAACATAGCTTATCAATGCACATAGATTTTTAATTCTTATAGTTTCACATGAGTATGTATCCAAATTTCCATTGCATTATCATGATACATTCCCTTAATAACTTTTGTTCCCACAATTTCCCATATTTAACTAGCACACACAATTCTATCTTAAGCTAACCAAAGATTCAATTTGGGATATACAATTGTTTTTCCGCTTAAGGCTAGTAATGTGGTGAAATATAGAACAAACGGGATTTAAAGGCTCAAAGTGGTTAACAAAAGTAATTGAAAAGGGTAGGCTTAATTTGGATAAGTGAGTTTAAACAAATAATGGCCTCAATCATATGCAAGCATACAAATATAATAAATATTGGACATATAGGATGAAACAAAATATAGATTACAATCATAGAGAAGTAAACACACAAGAATAAAATATTTATGGTTAAATAATGTAACCATGCATAAAGGCTCAAATTCTCACAGGTTGTGTGTTCTTTAGCTCAAAAATCATGTTCCAAATACAACTTCAAGCAGATTTATCATAAAAAAATTTTTAAAAATTAGTGAAATTTTGTTCCAAAGATAGAGTCTTAGAAGAAACTTATTGTCTTTTCAATCAAGTAGAGCATGCATGCAACCAACCTATTACTAAGCAATTTATCCTATTCTATAAAAGAAAGAAAATCTAACTAAAATATCCTAATTTATTGGTGCTAGGGAAGAGAAATTACCTCCGGAAGTCAGGTACTGACCGACCTCCCCACACTTAAGGCTTTGCACCGTCCTCGGTGCCATCTGTCAGGAACAAGGGTGGGCTGGTAGCAGTATCTCCATAGTCGGGACCATCATGGCTCCCTGTGCTGGTAAAGGAAGTGGAGTCCGGGGTGTCTGAGTCCTTGAAGTGTCCCTTGAGTAGCTCCTTGAGGTGTTTGAATCGGCGCTCGTTACGGCGCTCTCTTAACTTCGCTTTCTGTTCTTGCCGATCCAACCTTTTGATTATCTACTGGAGCAGTTCGTCTGTTGTAGGTGCTTATGGTGTTAAAGAAGGAATGTCTTCAACTGGTGCAGTAGGAAGGCTTGTAGTGGCTGCTGGAAGTCTGAGGTATTTCCCATTAGGGACATACTGATCATCCCGTGGAAGCATGGCTTTGGTGTCTCCAACACTGTAGGAAACTCCGGCGGCTGAGACAAGATCTGAGACTAAAGCGGGAAAAGGTAGGTTGCCTGCAATTTGTACGTGTCCCATGGCATTCCGGATATGTCTTGGTAGACTCAGAGGTTGGTCTGTAAGGATGCACCATAGTAGAACGGCCATGTCTGTAGTGAAGGAGGACTCGTGAGTGCTCGGAAAGACGTAATGGGACATGATCTGTGCCCATACGCGAGCCTCCAAGGTAAGTGCTGAAGCCAATATTCCCTTAGGGCGGGTACGATGGTATCCGTAGATCCAACGGCTGCCAGGTAATGTGATAACTCTGAGAACGGCGTCCCAGTCAAATTGGTACTTCTGGCGCTTGAGTGCGGCTTCTTGAAAGGCGTCCATTCCTTCTGGAATAGGGGGGAGACCCAGAGCTTGTTGAATGGCTTCTTCTGTAATGGGAACTTGCTTCTGACGGACATAGACAGACTGCAGGGTTGGCAGGTAAAAGTTAGAGTAGAACTCGACTACCCAAGAAAGATTGACCTGCCTTGGCTGTCTCTGTAGGAAACCCCATTGTCTTTGTTCAATTTGTGGCTCAACAAAAGTAGCAATATTGGGCGGGAGGATAAGAAGGTGTTCATTGTTGTAGCTCCTTTCAGCCAGAATAGGGAACATCTGCTCATAGTAGCAATTTGGAAATCGCGTAGTGTCCTTTGCTGGAAAGGCTTTCTCCTTTTCATCAACCTTGATGATCCTCTTAAATCTTTTTGTTGAGGGCTTGACTGCAGTTGAAGAAGGCTCTGCCACTAGTGCTCTTTTAGTTCCTCTTCTTGCTGGGGTTTGGGAGTAGCTTTCTCTTTTCCTTTCTTGGTGGCCATCCTGAAAAAGGGAGAGAAAGTAAATTAAATTCAAAGAGATATATAGCAAGGAAGAGAACGGAAAAAGGTGATGATGGATGCACATTAGGAGGTAACTGACATTAACACACGCTCATGAGTACATGTGAAAAGTCATCAGTGGAAAATAGCTAGTGCATATAATGACAAGTGAATGCAAGGTGTTTATTGGCATGCCGGAAAAGGGCATGAGTAGCATAGATCAAGCATCACTTTGTAGCAAACCATCACGTTTGTATTGACAATTAAATTTAATTAATACAATAGTAGAGGGAGTTTATGAAAAGCAAGCATTGAATAGTAGAATAGAATATGTAGAGAAGTGCATAATGCCATATGGGCTTTTTCACAAACACATAGCATGCATGGTGAATAAGGTATAGAAAGTATTAAAGTGAACATGCAAGCAACCCTTTAAAGAAAATAATATATAATTTCCAAACAATTTGCAACAATCCACAAACATATAATGAAGAATAATGACTCAAATAAAATTCTAACACCATGTAAAAAGGAAAGAAGAAGAAAGAAAATATGAATAATGAAAAGAAAAAGAAAAGAAAAGAAAATAACATATAAAATAAGAAGAATGGTAGAAAAGGAAAGAGGGAGGAAGAAAATAAAACCTTATTAATGGAGGTGAGAGAGAGAGAGTGAAAGGGGAGATAGAAGGAAGAAGGAAGAAGGGAAAAGGAAGAAATAAGGAGGGAAAAGAGAAATTAGGATTTGGAGAGGAAAAAGATAAGATATTTTGGCAATTAAGTTTGAGCTGTGCGGCGCAAGCGACGCGGCCGCGTAGGGCACACGTTCGCGCGATTGCGCTTTAGTTCAGGTGACGCGGTCGCGTAGGTCACGCGGTCACGTGACCCATGTTGTGCTTCTGGTGCGAGTGCAGCCTCGCGCCTGCATAACTCTCTGTTCGAATTGATATATTTGCCAAATTTGGGGTGACACAATCGCGTGGGGCATGGGATCGCGTGAGTGGACTTTAGAAGGGAACGACGCGGACGTGTGGGCCATGCGTCCGCGTGGGTAGAATTGTGCGTTCAGCACCAATCCAGCACCACTCTCGCACAATAATTCGTTGTGCACCCTTTTTACGTCGAAAATCAGGGCACGCGGCCGCGTGGGTCACGCGGTCGCGTGGGAGGTCATTATTCCCATGTGACGCAGACGCGTCGGCGACGCAGTCACGTGGGATGATTTGTGCCACTGGCACGCCTCCAGCCACGCTCCAGCGTGACTCTCTGTTCATTTTTATTTTTCTCCCCTCTCCTTGCAACGCGGACGCGTCGCTGATGCGGTCGCGTCGCGTGGCTTTTTTTTTTAATTAAGAATATGCAAATGCAGATGCACGAAAGTACTGATAAAGAGAAGAGTTATTGAATATGAAAAACTAAAAATAAAGAAAAGAACGATCATACCATGGTGGGTTGTCTCCCACCTAGCACTTTGCTTTAACGTCCGTAAGTTGGACGCTCCACTAGCTCAATCTTCTGCTATGTGAGGATCTTCCAAGAGGAAGATCTCAAGCTCCTTGTTTTTTTGCGTCTTCTCGCCATGGTATAGCTTCAGGCGTTGTCCATTATCTTTGATAAGTTTAGAACCTGAAGGATGACTTAGGTGATAAACTCCGTACGGTTCGGCCTTCTCTACTCTGTATGGACCTTCCCATCTTGATCTCAACTTACCCGGCATGAGCCTCAGTCGAGATTTGTAAAAGAGGACTAAATCCCCAGGTTGGAACTCTTTCCTCTTGATGTGCTGATCATGTGCAGCCTTCATCTTCTCCTTGTATAGTCTTGAGTTCTCATAAGCTTCTAGGCGAAGGCTCTCCAGTTTTTGCAGTTGCAACTTCCTTTCAGCTCCGGCTTTCTCCATTCCCATGTTGCACTCCTTGACTGCCCAAAAGGCTCTGTGCTCTACTTCAACTAGGAGATGGCAAGCTTTTCCATAAACTAAGCGGAAAGGACTCATCCCAATGGGTGTTTTGTATGCTGTTCTATATGCCCAGAGTGCATCTTGTAGCCTGGTGCTTCAGTCTTTCTATGAGGTTTGACTATCTTTTGCAAGATACACTTTATTCTCTGTTTGACACCTCGGCTTGCCCATTGGTCTGAGGATGGTATGCTGTTGCAACCTTATGAATTATCCCATGCTCTTCATTAATCCTGTTAGTCTCCTGTTACAAAAATGGGTGCCTTGATCGCTCACGATTGCTCGTGGTGATCCAAAGCGGCAAATAATATGGTTTCTCACAAAGGAAACAACAGTGTTAGCATCATCAGTGCGGGTAGGAATTACTTCCACCCATTTGGAAACGTAATCCACAGCTAACAATATATAAAAATAACTATTAGAATTTGGAAATGGACCCATGAAGTCAATGCCCAAACATAAAAAATTTCACAGAAAAGCATAATTTGTTGAGGCATCTCATCCCTCCTGGATATATTACCAAATTTTTGGCATGGGAGACAGGATTCACAAAACTCAGCAACATCTCTAAAAAGAGTAGGCCACCAGAATCCACAGTCTAAGATCTTTCTAGCTGTTCGTTGAGGGCCAAAATACCTCCACTCTCAGATGAGTGACAGGCCTCTAAAATGGACTGGAATTCTGATTGAGACACACAACGTCTAATTACCTTATCAGTGCCACATCTCCATAAATATGGATCATCCTATATATAATATTTAGACTCGCTTTTCAGCTTGTCTCTTTGATGCTTAGAAAAGTTTGGAGGAAATGTGCGACTAACTAGATAATTAGCTACATGTGCATACCAAGGGAATACTTCAATACTGCTTGCAAGTTATCAAATGGAAAATTATCATCTATAGGAGTAGAATCATCCTTAATGTGCTCAAGGCGACTCAAGTGGTCTGCCACTAAATTCTGGTTACCACTCTTATCCTTTATTTCTAAATCAAATTCTTGTAATAGCAGATCCAACGTATAAGCCTTGGTTTGGACTCCTTTTTAGCTAATAGATACTTTAAAGCTGCATGGTCTGAATACACTACTACTCTAGTACCAAGTAAATAGGCTCGGAATTTATCCAGAGCAAAAACAATAGCAAGAAGCTCTTTCTCAGTAGTAGTATAATTAGACTGGGCAGCGTCTAAAGTCTTAGACACATAAGCTATAACAAAAGGATCCTTACCTTCACGCTGAGCCAGCGCTGCTCCTACTGCATTGTTGGAAGCATCGCACATGATTTCAAACGGCTGGCTCCAGTCTGGTCCTCTCACAATTGGAGCTTGAGTCAGGGCGGTCTTCAGCTTATCAAACGCTTGTTTGCAATCTCACTGAACTCGAACTCAATATCTTTCTGCAGTAGTCTGGACAAGGGAGTGCTACCTTACTGAAGTCCTTAATGAATCTTCTGTAAAAACCTGCATGGCCAAGGAACGAACGGACTCCCTCACAGAGGAGGGGTAAGGTAAACTAGAAATAACATTCACCTTTGCTGGGTCTACAGAAATTCCATTATTAGATACCACATGTCCTAGTACAATCCCTTGTTTTACCATAAAGTGACATTTTTCAAAATTAATACAAGTTTGTATCAACACATCTATCTAATACTCTAGATAATCCATCTAAGCAAAGGCTAAAAGAATCAC